>NW_019154161.1:3111779-3129939 GCF_002288905.1 Enhydra lutris kenyoni
CATGATCTCAGGGTCCTGGGATAGAGTCCCACATCGGGCTCTCTGCTGGGCGGGGAACCTGCTTCCTCCTCTCTCTCTCTCTGCCTGCCTCTCTGCCTACTTGTGATCTCTCTCTGTCAAATAAATAAATAAATCTTAAAAAAAAAAAAAAAAAAGAAAGAAAGAAATGAAAACAAAGCCCAGCTCTCCTACTGACCGTCAACACCACCCACCAAGGCTCAGCGCCCCCTTCCATAACATGGGAGCCTCACAGGATGTCCAGAGATAAAAAGGCGAGCCATGGGTCCATCTTAAGAAAGCCGGCGTGTCCTTACATGTGGTCACGCCCCATACCAGACTATACCACAGAGCCACAGGAAGTGTAACACCGTGGGGGGGCGCCTGGGTGGCTTAGTCGGTTCAGCATCTGCCTTCAGCTCCAGTCATGATCTCCGGGTCCTGGGATCGAGTCCCACATTCGGCTCCCTGCTCAGCGGGGAGTCTGCTTCTCTCCCCCTCTCCCTCTACCCCTCCCCATGGCTCGTTCTCTCTTTGCCTCTAATAAATAAATCTTTAAAAAATTTTTTTAGAAATTAGAAAATATATATACCACCACGGTCCATAGTAGCCAAAGGGTACAGACAACCCAGATATCCATCAACCGATGAGTCGATAAACCCAATGGGGTGTATCTGTACACTGGAATAGTACTTGGCCCTAAAAAGGAAGTTGCTGACACACGTTACATTTTGGATGAACCTTGAAAACATTAGAAGTGAAAGGATCCAGACACAAAAGGTCACAGACGGTAGGGCTCCATTTATCTGGAGTGCCCAAGAACAGGCAAATCCAGACGCTTAACCGAATGAGCCACGCAGGCACCCCTATATCAATATTTTAAATGAAAATGGTTTTTAAAAATAAAAATGTAAAAAATGAAACGGAGAAGCAAAAAACGAACCACCAACCAGTCATGTTAATGGTAGATTGTTCTAGAAAGAAAACTCGGTCAATCTTCTATGCACATCTTAGGTGGTGGACAGGGGTGGGGTGGGGGGGTGGTGAGTCCCTAGGAGGGAGGCCGTCCCCCCCCCCCCCCCCCCGCTTACTGGGCTCCTGCTCCGCGTCCATCTTGGCCTTGAGTAGCATCCGTAGCCGAGACACCTCCTGCCTCTTGAGCTCGTCCAGCTTGGTGCGGACATGGTGGCTGACAAAGTCCAGCTCCCGGCTCAGCTTCCCACTCTGCCCGGGTGGAGGGGACACTGGTCAGGCTGGGGGCCCTGGAGGGGGTGCACGGGGCAGCCTCGTCCTTTCTCTGCCCTCCCTGGAACCTTCTACCAGGTTTGTGAAGCCTGGAAAGCTTACAGACCCTTGGCCCACTGGGTCCCCAAGCCTCCGAGGCCAGGTCCAGCCCTGCAGCCTAGTGTCTGAGGCCCTGCCCACCTCGGGAGCCCCGAGTCCCTCCATCCATCAAATCACACTTGGTTCCAGCAGCACTAACTGGGCATCAGCCTCCACGCTCAAGGCTCTTTCCCCCCTCCTGGGCTTTGCACATGCTGGTTGGTCCCTCTGCCTAGGATTCTCTCCTGCCACCCCCTTTCTAGGACTAAGCAGATCCTCACTGCCCTTAGATACTCAAAGCACACGGCCTCTCCCTTGGAAAGATCCTCCGGGCAACTCCCCGCCCCCCTCCCTGGGGTGCCTTCCCTGGGCTGCCCCTCCTGTCACTTCAGATTCTGTTTGTTGCTCAGAGCTGACCCCACCCCTCTCCTGCTCACAGCCCCCACGGCTCCCCAGGGCCCCCAGGACAGAATCCCTGTGGCTGGTACCCGGGACCCCACACGCATCCACCTCTCCAGCCCCATCGCCCCTGTCTTTGTGGCAGTGATCATGAACCACGGGGAGACAGTGGAAGGTACCAGATGCTTTGTTTATACACACAGTTCCCGCTGTCTGAAATGCCATGCCTTCACTCCCCTATACACACACACACACACACCCCGCAACAACTTCTACAACACGGACATCCCCACTCAGACTTCAAACTTCACTTGGGCAAGGGGCACACCTGCTCCAGAAGTCCTCTCTCACTTGTCATGGGAGACTGTGCCCTCCTGAGGCCCGCCCAGGGCCCTCTGCTATCTGTCATCACTCAGGCTGCTTTTTCGGTCACTTGAGACTCACACTGGGGTTCCCCAGCCCACAGGTCCCATGGCCCTTGAGAGGCAACAGGACACGGTGACCATGGAGACAGCCCCATTCACCCCAACCAGTCAAGCATTTACTCTGGGCCAAGCCCTGCGCTGGACTCCCTGGGTCTGTTCTCTAATCCTGCCCACAGCCCCATTTTACAGGTGGGTAAACTGAGGCGCAGAAGCCACTGGATCCCAGGTCGGTGTCGTGTCTCCCCACATTCTTTTCCTGCTCGAGCGGACATTACTGCCACTACCAAGGATGACGACTGACATCACCGTGGCCTCACAATACGCCAGAGCAAGCCCTGAGGCGGGGATCTTTGCCAACCCACACCTCTCACATCCCAGAAAGTGTTGCATCAGGCCCCCCGGTTTCTGAGAAAGACACCAGGGCCCAGAGTGTGCGGCTGCTCAGCCTGGAGCACATGAGGAGGTGCTGGGATTGTACACTGTACCTGGGCACTGTCGATCTCCACACCCTGCCTGCTTCACTGGCCCTTCTGTTTCCAAGGTCATTTCCCACTGATATGACCTTGAACCCTGGCAGGGTTTGGGGCGGCTGCCCCTGAGGTTATCCCGGCTGGGCAGTGGGAGGGGTTGAGCCTCTAGGGTCTCTGGCTCTGCTGGTCCTTCACTGGTGGCCAGGTAGATGGGGAGACATGGGAGCCCCAGAAATGCCGGGAGGCTTTGGGGGAAGAGGGCCACCTGGGTCCTCTCTGGGACCAAGGTGTTTAGAGACTCAAGGAGGCCCCTCTAGGTGGGGCATGCCCACAAGCACCTGAATGGGGTGGGGGTCTGCGTGCGGTGGGGCGGGGAGGAGGAAAGGGGGCCAGTCAGGCCCATCTCCTTGTGGAGGGGGAGGCCGCCATCAGCCAGCCCTGCGGGGACACAGAGCCTATATGGATGACAAACACTGCCACGAGGGCCTCCATGTCCCCCTTCATAAAATGACGACTATCTCGGCCCCTATGGAGGCCCAACATGAGCTAGAGGGGAGGCGAGCCGCAACTGCATCTCCTCTGTCTTGAATTCTTCCTGAGCAGGACACACTAGCCTGGCCCTCGGGGGACCTGCACGTGCACGGCAGGTGCGAGGACCGCCACCCTGTGCGTCTCCATCCTTGACGCATCTCACCTCTGATGATCCTAAGCTGAACCCTGTAATGCAGACTCGGCTAGCGCGCCCGCTTTGCAGATGGGGAAACTGAGGCACGGCGCGGGGCGGTCACACAGCATGGAAGGGTAGAGCAACAGGCCGGTCCTCCGAGCACGCGCCCCTCGTTCCCGCCCACCTGGCCCGCGCCCCGCCGAACCTTGATGTCCTCGGCGTTCGCAGCCTGTAGCTTCTCGCGGAAATGCCCGTCCGTCTCCAGCACGTTGATGACTTCCTGGAGGTACCGGTGGTAGTACAGGCCGGTGTCCTGAGGGGACAGGGATGAACATAGCGCCCAGCCCCCCACCCCCCGTTCTCCCCGAGCCTAGGAGCCAGGGCCCACATCCCTGGGCGCCGGCTGAAGGACCCCGAGGCCCCGTGCTGGGAGCAAGAGGCAGGCCTGCCCCATGGGACAAAGCTTCTAGAGCCAGGTGGCCCCGGTTCTGATCCCCAGCTGCTCCGTAAGACCAGGCTGATCCCCTGGGCATCGGCACTTGTCTCCTCCCAGGCCATTGATGTAGACAAAGTAGACATCACACGGGGAGACAGACACCCAGCCCGATGCCGCACATGGAGCGGGTGCTCAGGGTGGACACACCAGTATTTGCTGGTGAGCCGTGAAACATACCCTCACCCATCGTTCATCAGGCAATCCCCGCGCTCCTACCGTGCACTAGCTGCTCTGCTAGGGGACTCGGCAAGTGACCAAGACAGATAAAAATCCCTATGCTCCTGGACCCAGACTGGCGTGTGTAGGTGGGTGGCACGCCTAGGTGGCTCGGCCCATTAAGCATCTGCCTTCGGCTGGAGTCCTGATCCTGGGGTCCTGGGATCGAATCCTGCATCAGGCTCCTTGCTCAGCCGGAAGCCTGCTTCTCCCTCTGCCTGCGGCTCCCCCTGCTAGCGCTCTCTCTCTCTGAGTCTCTCTCTTCCTGTGACAAATAAATAAAATCATAAAAAATAAAATAAAATAGGCAATAAATTCCCTGCTTCTCAGCGCCATGGTGGAAAGTACACGAGATGAAGGGCCTGGCATGATGCTCGATCTATTACTGCTATCATTTCGTAAGTCGCGAGCACACGGTAGGAGCCGGATAACCTGATGGCTCAGCCAGGCCCCTGTGGGTATACCGACTTCCCACTAGCTGACAGCAACCCAAATGTATTCCCTTAGCGTTCTGAAGGTCAGAAGCCCAGAACAGGACAGGGCTGAGTTCATTCTGGAAGCCCTAAGGGAGAATCTGTTTCCTTGCCTTTTCCAGCTGCTTGAGATTACCCGTGTTCCTTGCCACATGACTCTGCGTCACTGTGACCTCTGCTTACGTCATCCTATCACCTCTGACTTTGACCTTCCTGCTTCCCTCTTATAGAGAACACTTGTGTTTACGTCGGGCCCACCTGGATAACACAGGCTAACTTTTCCTTCCATCTCAAGAGCCTTGTCTCAATCACACCTGCAAACACTCTTTTGCCCTGTAAGGTAAGATAGTCACAGGTTCTGGGAATTAAGGTGTTGACATCATTTTTTTTAAGTTAATTTATCTGTTTTGTTCTATTCTATTCTATTTTTAGTAATCTCTACACCACAGTGTGGGACTCGAATTCAGAGCCCCGAGATCAAGAGTCATATGCCCTACAGACTAAGCCAGCCAGGTGCCCCAAGATGTGGACATTTTTGTTTAGCCAATGGGCTGGCTGCCAATTACTAGCTAGGTGACCTTGTTAGGACAGCTAGAATGCCTAGTTCACTTTGAATTTCTGATAAACAACAAATAACTTATAAATATACTGCAAGAGTTTACTTATACGCAACATTATTCATGCTTGTCTGAAATTCAATTTTAACTGCGCGTCTTGTGTTTTTATTTGCTATACCTAGAAACCTCAGTCCTTAGGCAAGTTACTTAAACCCTCTTGTGCCTCAGCCTCACCTGTGAAGTAAGGTTGGGAGCCCCCACTGAGGCCCCACGTGACCTACCCCCTCCCCATTCTGCTCCAGTCCCACTGGCCACCTCCATGTCTCTCTACTCACTCTGCTCTCCACACCACACCGTTTTGGCCCAGGCTGTTCCCCCTGCCTGGAATGCCCTTCCTTGCATTTTGCATTTCAGCTCACAATCCTTCCTCTCTGACCATCACCCTGGTGTCCACTCTCAAGAAATGTGTGGGATTGGGCGCCTGGGTGGTTCAGTGGTTAAAGCCTCTGCCTTCGGCTCAGGTCGTGATCTCAGGGTCCTGGGATCGAGTCCCGCATCGGGCTCTCTGCTCAGCAGGGAGCCTGCCTCCTCCTCCTGTCTCTCTCTGCCTGCCTCTCTGCCTACTTGTGATCTGTCAAATAAATTTAAAAAAAAACTTAAAAAAAAAAATGTGTGGGAAGAATGAAGGGAAAGGGACTTAGAAGTGACTTCTGCGCCTGCAAAGATGTCACCAAGCACAGGCCTAGCTCACAAGGTGGGACCGCCACACAGGAGCATGGAACCATCCCTTCCAGACACAGTGACATGCCCCTTACTGATGAAGGCTGTAGGAGAAGTCAGGCCAGAAATCAGCGCCTGGGCCTTGGGAGTCTCAAATTCCCTAAGACCGAAGATTTCACAGCATCTGATAAACACATGTGGGGACTACCTTCATAGCTTTAACAACTCCCACGAGCTCCAGAAAGCCAGCACACCCCAGTTAAGGAACTCCACCTGCCCTAGGTGTTACTGGGAAATGTAGTTCTTTTTTTCGGATTCCTTCTTGGGGGTGGCGCTTAAAACATAAGGGGGTAATGCAGATTTGTCACTTAAAATCTGACCTCATCTCCCCCACGCCTCAGAGCAGGGACTTAGAAATATGCACATACACACGTATACTCGCCCCGAGTTTTTCACCACGTCAAAGCCCCGGGACGGCAAAGAATGGCAGGCAAACTCCGAGCCGCGGCCGTGGGGGAAGTATCCACCCAGGGGCGACGCGGATCCGCGGGATTGTAGTACCACTTGCAAACACCTGGCTGGAGAGCAGGGCAGGGCCACTCACGGGGCTCTCGGTCGCAGGGCTCTCCTGCTTGGGCGTCCCCCGCTCCAGGGGCAAGGCCACGACAGCGCGCAGCAGCAGCAGCGGTGGCAACAGGAGAAGGAGGGCTGCGCGGGGCCCAGAGGAAGTCATGGTGGCGTGGCCTGTGGGGGGCAGAAAGGTGGATAATGTCTGTCCCAAGTCAGACAGGACTCCCATGGACCCAGGAGTCTGGGCTTCCAGCCTCCAGCCCCCATCCCCTTTCTAAGAGTCAAGACTCAAAGCGTCTCGTTTCCGGGGACACAGGATTCCGCACCTCCAGCTCTTCCTTCCTGAGACCCAGAAGTCCTGGCTCCCAGCACCCAGTCTCTTCGCTCAGACTCAGGAATCCGAGATCTCAACCCCTTTTCCCCAGAACCAAAGGTCCAGGCCCCCAGCCTCCATCTCCGCCAGGATCTAGAAATACTGGTGCCCAGTCCATTCCCCCCGGGACCCAGTTTTCCAGCCCTCTGGTCCCCTTCACCGCTCCTCCCCAGGACCCAAACTAGGACCCCCCAACCCCTCACCTTTCCTTCCGCGCAGAGGGCGTTTTCCCGGGCTGAGACCTCCGGCGCGTTCGGGTGATTTCCCCCCGAGGCCCCGCCCACTTTCCCGCAGAGGACCCGCCCTCAGAGGTCTGATTGGTCCGCGTTGGCTCCAGGTCCCCAGGTCCCTGTCTAGCGGCCCGCCCCTTGCCGAAGTCGCTCGTCTGTTCTCGAAAGCCTCGCCTCCCTTCTCGGAAGCTCTAACTCTAGACGCCTCATTTCCTGTCTTTCAGGCGAAAGGAGAGTGGAGGCTTTCGAAGAGAACTACAATTCCCTGCAGGCAGGGGAAAATGAGGCCACTTCCGCTGGCCGGGAGGCGCCTGCCTCCGCCTCCTGGCAGTTGTGGTTTTCCGCATCTGTTTTTCCACAAGAAGTGGCTGCGAGTTACAGATCGGTAGCAATTGGCACAAGTCATCTTATAAATTTCTAACATATAATATATGAGATAGATAGAGATATATATATATCTAATAATAAGCCATGTACATCTAATATAAGACACATACATGTATACCCCATATACACATGTATATACATATACGTATACATATGTATATGCGTATACACATACGTATGTACACATGCATGCACACATACGTGTGTGCATATATACACATGCGCGTGTTGTGTGCGCGCACACACACACACACACACACGTGTGTAGTAGAGCTACCCAGAGATGCCGGCTCTCTTGGGTCCCTTTAAGGAACACCTTCCACGCCCTTCCATTTCAGAACCCCGGAGCAGGGTTGCCTAGTTGCAGTGGAGGTCAAGGGTCATTGCTTTGTTGGAAGTGGAGTGTGAGGGGCCAGGAGAGAGGGGATAAGGACAGGTCCCAGTGGGAATCCCCCCCCCCACTCTGAGCCCTCTTTGCCTGCTTAATTCCCAGAGACCCAGAGATTAGGTCCCCAGCTAAAGAGAGAGTTAGGTATGTTTAGAAATTGGCCAGAGAGGCAAGGTACCAAAGTGTGAATGTGAAAAGCCTCCGCAGGCACAAGGAGATGAGCTGCCCCATCCCAGACAGGTGGGTGCTGGCCACCTGGGGTCAACAGGGGTCGAGTGTTTGGGGCCAAGAGTCCTAAGTTCCCATGCCTGCATAAAGGAGAGTTAGCTATTTGGAGGGAGAGAGAACTGGATTCCTGGGCCCATCAAAGTCATGAAAGCTGGAAACAGGCTGCTGGATCCCTGATGGAGGAGGTGCTAGAATTCAGGCTGCTTGGGTCCAGGAGAAAATTTTAAAGCTTAAGATCAGGTCTTGGAGGGTGGAGTCCACTGGGATCTTGGGTCTGTGTCCTGATTCTTCATTCTTGCTTCTCCAGAATGTCTCAGGAGAATGACACATGGAAGAAAGAGTGAGTGGGGCAACAGGATGGGCAAGGATGGAAATGGGGGTGCAGGAGGGCTTAAGGTTTGATTATGCCCACACTCACTTCATGGCTTTATGACCATGTTTGCAAGTTCAGCACCGTCAGCCTCGCAGTAAGGGGCTGGGGGTCTGGACTCCTGCATCCTGCATTCTAGACAGGCCAGTGCTGGAGAAAAAGAGTTTCAGAACTGGTGGGACAGACTGAGGTTCTGCTCCTTCTGTGACCTCATGAGTGCTCAGAACCCGAAGTTGGGCAAGAAGAAAGGGAAGGAGGGGCTTTGGGGCAGCTGGGGTGCCCTGCTTGTTATCACCATGAGCCTGCACCTCTCTCAGGGTGCTGGGGGATGAGCTCATCGCCATGAGGCTGCAGAAGCTGGAACAGCAGGTACTATGCCAAGGAGTCCTGACACCCCCCAAGCCCCCCATCCCGCACCCCCACCCTTCGGTCTTCCAAAGCTTCCAGGAGCACCACCCCAGGACTTGTTCTGGGACTCCTGGCCCTCCTTGGCTCTCTCCGAGCCTCAAGTCTGCAACTGGGAAATGAAAAAATAGGAATTGGAGATCCTAAAGAAGCAGACCTTGGTGATGAGAATGCAACGTTTCTAAGGAACAAGGGTTCTGGAGGGCAGGACTTCTAGGTCCTGGGGGACCTGACGGGGTGCCAGGACTCCTGGATCCAAGGAAATAGGAGATGAGGGACTGAGAGCCTGGACTCCAGGACTCCCCTCCAGGCATGCCTCCCCTTACCCCAGGCCCTCCTTCGCCCCGTCTTCCCGTTCGGTTCCTGGCCCCACACCCCCGTTTTACACTCGGCAGAGACGGCTCTTTGAGAAGAAGCAGCGGCGGAAGCGCCAAGAGCCCCTCATGGTTCAGGCCAATCCCGACGCTTCCCTGTGGCCCCGGCGACCATGGCGACGGGAGGAGCGCCTCGCGGGTGACAGCGGTGAGGAAAAGTTCTAGTGTCGGGCAGGAGCCTAGGCCCAGAGGGAGGGGTCTGCGGGAGTTTGGGACCGGGCCCCCAAGGGCCGAGAAGGGAGGGTCCAAGCGGAGTCCTGATGAGACCCGTACCGGGCCCTCGGGCACCGGGGAGCAGGACCCGGGAGAGCTCAGGGGCGGAGCAAGGAGAGCGCAGGGGCGGAGCCCGGTGCAACTAGAGGGTGGGGCGCGAGAGCCGGGGCTGTATCCCGGCGGGGGCGGGGGCGGGGGCAGCCCTGGAAAAGGCAGAAAGGCAGGGACTCAATTCCGGAGAGTGGAGGCTGGAATTAACAAAGCCCCGGGGGCGGGTGGGGGCCGAGGCCTGGATCATTTCAAGACAGGTCCTGGAGAGACCGAGAGCTGCGTGTGCGATTGTGCAGGCACGGAGTTAGCCGCAGGGATGTGCTTGCTTGAGCCTTAGGATGGACTTTGCGTTCTGCATGGGTCTCCGGGGTTTGGGCGGTCACGCAGGGAGTCACTCAGGGCGGTCTGGGAGTCATTGAGAGAGCGGATCTTCGCAGAGGACTGGAATTTGTACATAGTGTTAATGGGCCTCGCTGCACCTTCTCCCAGGCCTTGGGAACCCTTTCCTCCAGGAAAACGTGCTAGAGGCACACCTGCGCTCTGGTGTCCACAGTGCCCTGGGCATCATGAGCTGCGGTGGAGATGGCAGCGGTGAGCGTGGCCCACTGGCATCGCCGACAGAAGGAGGTAATCTCGAGTCCTTGGGCCGCCTATACCCTAGAACTACACTCCCACCAGAATCCAGGAGTCTGGAATCTCAATCCTTGCTCTCCAAAGAAGCCAGGAGTCCAGGACCCCAGGGGCCCTGTCATCCCTCACACCAAGGAATCCAGATCCTGAAACTACTCCTTCTCCAACACTCAGGAATCTCAATCTCCAGGCCCCTTTTCCACCTCCCCAACCTCCTGAAATCCTGATCTCTAGTCCCTTTCCTTCTCCTGGCTGCCAGACAGTTCTGATCCAGAGTTGGAGGAAGTTTCCGTGGAGGATGTCCCCGCTTCTCCACCTCCTTATAAAGAGCCTCCAGGGACTCGACGCAGGGGTTGGCCAGCCCACCAACGACCTGGTAATTTCGGGGACACTGGGTGGAATCCGGTTCCCTGGTCCATATGGCCCCCTTTCTTGTAACAGTTTTGTTTTTTAAGATTTTATTTATTTGATACACAGAGAGAGAAGCACACAGTGAGGGAGGGAACACAAGCAGGGGGAGAGGGAGAGGGAAAAGCAGGCTTCCCGCTGAGCAGGGAGCCCAATGCTGGGCTTTATCCTAGGACCCCGAGACAATGACCTGAGCTGAAGGCAGCCGCTTAACGACTGAGCCATCCAGGCGCCCCTCTTGTAACAGTTTTATTGAAATATATTTCACATACCATACAATTTACTCATTTCAAGCTTACAATTCCATGATTTCTAGTATATTTACAGAGACGAGCAACCATCACCACAATCAACTTTAGAACATTATCATTATCCCAAAGGAAACCCTGTACCTTTTAGCAGTGACGCCACCCCCCCCCCAACACCCTCCCCTCCACATCTCATTTCTCCCAGCCCTAGGCAACCACTAACTTACTGTCTCTTTAGATTTGCCTATTCTGGACACTTCATTCATTTTTTTCAAAATTTAAGTTCAATTGGCCAATATATGGTACATTATTAGTTTCAGATGTAGAGTTCAATAATTCATCAGTTGTGTATAACACCCAATACTCATCACATCATGTGTCCTCCTTAATGCCCATCACCCAGTTACCCCATCCCCCGCTCAGTTTGGACATCTTTTTGAAATAAAATAACATAGTATATGATCTTTCATGATTGGCTGCTTTTGATTAGCATGTTTTTAATGTCCCTCTATGTTGTAGCATCATCAGTACTTCGTTACTGTTATTTCTTGTATGACAATTCCTTCTATTCTCATGACATGACCAGCGATTCAATAACAGGGCCCTTGATTATCACCCCAAACCCCGTTCCTCCCTCCCATTTTAGTTGCCAATCTCTTGGATGCGCTCTTTGGGACAAGGTAAAGGGAGGACTCTAACCCCACCCCTGTCCTTAGACCCAGGGGAGAGACTTCTCAGCCAGTGTAGACACCGTGCACATGGGGGAGCTGGAGGATCTGGCATGAGTAATATGGAGAGGTCAGGAACCCAGGATATCTGGCCTTTTCCAGCAGCACTGTTGACCTGGTCCTAAGCTCCTGGGACCCAGGTGCCCTGAACCAGTCTTTTTTTCTGGCTTTCTCCACCCCTTAGGGGCCAGTGCGGAGGAAGAGAGTGAACCCCAGGATGTTGGAGATGAATACGAGGCCCCCAGTCCGCAACCAAACCGGGGCATGGATGCTGACCTGGGACGCGGAGACTTGGCCTCCAACAAGGTAGGAGGTGGCACAGCCAATCAGGATGTAAGCGGAGGGCTAGCCTCAAGCTCGAGAGAGGGTGGGTCTAAAACTCTGCAGCCCAATCAGAGGCCCTTTTTGCTGGTGGGTGGAACCTGTTATGATTGGGCTACCAGTGTCTCTGGGTGTGCACCGTTTATGAAGTCAATCTGGAGGATTTAAATTGATGTAAGCATACATCAAAATCCAGCCCACCGAAAGGCAGCGAGCTTTGGAGGGGGCGAATCAGTGATGGGGAAGGGCCAGTTGGCACTCACTCTGAGTGAGTAAGACAGTTTCAGCTGCAGAGATCTGAGCCATGTTAGATCTAGACCGAAACAACACTGGTTTTAGCGGAACAGACAGTGCTTTCAAAGAGATTCTCCAATCTGTAGATGGGGCGGGCGTGGCTCCAGAGGGTCGCTATTAGTGGTGACCAATGAACAGATGATGAAGGCTTGGCTAGGTGGGCCCCTTGAAGGTGCTGGCCAATCAGCACGTAGCTAAGATGTTTGACCAATAGGCAGAAAACATGGTTGGGAGAGGGCGTAACCCTGCGCCGGCATGGCCAATCAGCAGTTGGTAAGGCTGCGGTGGAGGTGGGTCTAAACCATGCCTCAATTTTAATATGGCGCGTGGACTAGGGCGAAGACCTGGAAGGGAAGAAAGAGGAGTCGGAGTCTACAGTGAGGACTTCCCCACCGGCAGCCGAAGAGGTGTCCGAGACCCCGGAAGGCGAGGTCGGCGCGGGAAGCAGTGATGTGGGCAGCTCGCCCCGCGCGCCTCTCCGCGCGCCGGGCCCTCGGCTGGGAGACGACATGGAAGCTTATGTGCTGCGGCCGGCGCTGCGCGGCCGCACGATGCAGTGTCGCATCAGCCGCGACAAGCGCGGCGTAGACAAGGGCATGTTCCCTTTCTACTATCTCTACCAGGAGGCGGCCGATGGCCGGAAGGTGCGGTCTGGCCTCCTCTCCAGCAAGCCCCACCTCCCAGGGGCAAGTCCCGCCCCTTTCTGAGGGAGGTCAAGACTTCCACGAATCCCGGTCCTGCTCAATGATGACACTGAGCAAGGACTTCTGAACGCCAACGCCAAACCTTGCCGTTCTCCGAACTAGGCTGCTTTCGCGGTAGCATAGGCCCTAACCAAGTCCGTAACTAAGCCTCGTCCACTCTTGAGATGGGCCCACCTTTCTCAAAGTCAGGCCACGCCGTCTGAGGGTCTAAAACCTTACCCCTTACACACCCTCTCGAAGTGTTGGCCCCATTGCGTTTGTCCAAATTCGGCCTCTCACTGAACCTTCTAATCTATCAGGCCCCTCCCCAATCCTGGGATAAGTCCCACCCCCTAGGAACCAAGCCCCTCCCCTCGCGGATTGCCTAGTCTAGAGCCAAACCACGCCCCTCTCAACTGGCCAATTTGCCCCTCTCAACTGGTCAGTTTCCCCCTCCGCAGCGGCTTGGCGGCCTCTCCTCAAGGCAGTCTTCCAAAGGGAGGGTTTCCCCCTACTCAGTAGTGCTAGACCTGCGTTTGCCTGATGAAATGCCTACCAAAGTCCCGCTGGAGGCTCCTTCCTAGTCTCCAAAGCCACCCAGCCTGCCACAGTTAGGCTCAACGCTGCCAGGGCTCAGCCCTGACCCAGGACCTAGTGGCGGAAGGAATGAGGGGGGTATTAAGATGTGAAGCTCCCCTTCAGGACCCAGCTGATGACTTCCTTCAGTGAGAACCACATCTTCCAGAGCAAGGCTCGAGATACTTTTTGCTCTATTACCCTCTCCTCTGCCTTGGGGACACGGTTTTTTTTTTTTTTTTTTTTTAATCTTGGACCCCTAACCCTAGCCAGATAGTAGAAACTGATTCTGATGGGCCATTCTTCCTACCCACAGCACTTCCTCCTGGCTGGGCGCAAGAGAAAAAGGAGCAAAACCTCGAATTACCTCATTTCCCTGGACCCCACAGACCTGTCTCGGGATGGGGACAACTTTGTGGGCAAAGTCAGGTGGGCAGAGCCCTGATATGTGTGGAAACAGGCGGCAGGAGGGCTCGGGGGGGGTGCTGGGAGGGTTGGGGGAGAGAGGACAATCGGGCCACCAAACACAAGTTCCACCTGTTCTAGGACCTTTCCTCTTACAGATTGATGGGCTGTGTATATCTTAGGCGGTAGCCCCAGCAGGGGTGGAAATAAGAAAACTAGGATTTGGAGCAGAGGTTGACGTTTAAGACGTTTGACTTATTGGGTGGCAAGAGGGTGGGACTCCTAATTCCCAAAGAGCAGGGCTGTGGTGTGCAGTATTCTTGTATTTTAGGGGGAAGAAGGCGCCTAAAAGGCAGGAGACTAAAAATCATGGCTCATCAAAGAAACAGAAGGGGCTGGGACTGTAGAACCCAAGTGCCAACTAGAGGGTTAATGGGAAGAGTTGATGACACGATGTGGGATAGCACTTAATGTACAGCAAAACAGTAATTATTTTTACTCTGACCACTCCCCTCCTGGGGGCAGATCTAATGTCTTGGGCACCAAGTTCACCATCTTTGACAATGGGGTGAATCCTGAAAGGAAGAATTTCATCCCGGAGACCGCTCGGATCAGAGAGGAGCTGGGGGCTGTGTGTTATGTGAGTGTCTGGGAGACAAGAGAGAATGAAGCAGGACGGTGGGGAGGGAGAAGGAGCCAGGCCAACCGGAGCATAATACCTCCAGGAGACCAACGTCTTGGGATTCCGAGGGCCCCGGAAAATGACTGTGATCATTCCAGAAATCGATGCCCAGAACCAGAGAATCAGTGTCCAACCTCAAAACGTGAGTTGGTTAAGGTTGGGAATTTCTGGGTCAATCGGGGAGGAAGGCCTGGGGGATCTGCCCTAGGTCCTAAGGGAGAAGGGGGCCCATGGCTTGCAGGTGGTCATATGTGAAGCCAGAGGGCGTTTGTCAGATTTCCGTGTTTCTCAAGGAAGAGAGATTAGGGACGCAAAATCTGCATCCCAAGAAAAAAAGTTCAGTGGTGGTAGCTTAACCACGCCCCTGCTTTATCTTCTAGGAACAGGAGTCGCTACTGAGTCGCCTCCAACGGGGGGCCCGTCAGGGGCTGGTCCTGCTGCAAAACAAAGCCCCGTCGTGGAGCGACGAGAGCGGCGCCTACGTACTCAATTTTCACGGCCGAGTCACTCGGGCCTCGGTCAAGAACTTCCAGATCGTGCATCCGGTTGACCGTGAGCTCCTAGGAACCGGTTTACCTGGGCCAGGGCGGGAAGGGCGAGGGATGAGCAGACGAGAACTACTTCCCCCATCAGCCCTTGAGCGTTTTTCTAGGCAGGGCAGGGTCCGCGTTATTGCAAAGCCTCTTGGGAACTGCAGTTTAAACGGCCCTCAGGGTTTCTGGGCTTAGTGGGAGCGTCGCACAGCCTCTGAGAAGTGGTAATCTCGAAGTTCAGAGACCCGCAGAAGGAAGTTGAGGAGTGGGGCTAGGTTTCCTTAGTTCCTGACTCCCTCCTCAGCCGACTACCTGGTGCTCCAGTTCGGCCGCGTGGCCCCAGACACGTTCACCATGGATTTCCGCTTCCCACTTTGCCCGCTCCAAGCCTTTGCCATCTGCTTGTCCAGTTTCGATGGCAAGCTGGCATGTGAGTAATGCAATGAAATGTCATGCCCTCACCAGCTTCTGTGCCTGCTCATTTGGAGGAAGGGCCCCCGCGTGCCTCCTTTTGCACCACCTTACTCATAACCAACACATCCTACTCTGCCTGCGTGCCCAGTCCTGTGCTTTCACTGGACTCACAGTCATGGGAGATGGGCCTTAAACAGCAACAAAAAATCAAAATGCTCCTTTGCTACAAAGGAGAAAAGCGTGTGGAGGCACAAGTCAGCTGGGTCACATCAAGGTATCTATAAAAAAGTGATTTTCACACCACGTCTGAAAAATCATGAGGAACTAGGGCCAGAGGGGTTGGGGCGGGAACATCAGGGAGTAGGCACAGCTCATACAAAGGTCATAAGGTGAAAAGGGGGCTCGATCGGTTTGGGAAAATGAAAGGAGACTAGTGTGGCCAGAGCCTGGGGAACCACTGGAGAGGGGCAAGGTATTTGAGCCTTTCAGCTGCTGGACAGATCTCATGGGGTCAGAAAAGACTTCTGAGTTGGAGACGTGAACTTGGATGGGTCATTGAAGACATGCATGGGTCATTGAAGACATGCATGGGTGAGAGAGAATGATTACAATATTAGCTACACTTACCTAACATTTATTATTCGGCGAACATTGTTTTAAATATGAACTTGGGATGCCTGGATGGCTCAGTTGGAGGACGTTGGGAATCTTGATGTCAGGGTTGTGAGTTCAAGCCTCACGCTGGGTGTGGGGATTACTTAAAAATAAAACCTATTAAAAATGCAAATAAATAAATATGAACTCCTTTGGGGTTCTCACAGTCCTATAAGGCATGTGCTATTGTTAGTCAAGTTGTATAGGTAAGAAGAGTATGGAACAGGGCTTTAAGAAGGTGAAATTGGACTGCTGAAATCATCAAGCAGCCAGCACTTAAAGGCCAGCGGGAGGACGAGTATTTTCAAGGGAGGCACAGAAAACTGGAATCGAACCCTTTTGTACAGATCAGGGATTCCAGCCCCCAGTCCCCTTGGGGAGATACCTGTCGAGTTTAATAAAATTTAGGTCGATACCAAAGAAAAAAAAGACCTGCGGCACCTGGGTGGCTCAGTTGGTTAAGTGACTGCCTTCAGCTCAGGTCATGATCCCGAAATCCTGGGATCGAGTCCCACATCAGGCTCCCAGCTCCATAGGGAGTCTGCTTTTCCCTCTGACCTCCCTCTCTCTTCTCTCTCTGACCTCCCTTCTCTAATAAGTAAAAGAAAAGAAAAAAAGACCCACCAGCCCTTAGTTCAAAAGAAGCTTAGGACAAGAAGAGGCAAATTTGAGGGATGTTGGGAAATAAGAGTTTGTCCTCTATTGACGTACAAGCCTTTATCCCCGGGGTAGTGGATTATTGTCAGGTTAGTACACACAGTGACGGTGACATTGCTTGTTACAAATCAGCAAGTTTTATTTCTTATTATAAAACGACACACAAAAATAAATAACTAGTAGAAACACAGAACTCCGTGATCTTAGCCACGCCTCCCACTGAGGTCCAGGCAAGGAGACGGGGACACAGGAGTGGGGGGAGATGCCCCAACTTGGCTCAAGGGTGTGGCCTGGATGGAGGACAGTGGTGAGATCTGGGGGGCAGCAGGTGTGGCGGCCAGAAGGGAAGTAGGATTCCCGCAGCGGGCCCAGGCCCTGGCCCGGGCGGCAGGGGTGAGACAGGGGCCCAGCTGCTCCTGGGCCTGGGCAATCCGCCGGGCAAAGCGACTGCGATCCCGGGCGAGCTGCTCCCAGGGTCCCCGGCGGGCGGCCTGGGCCGGTCCTGCCCAGACGGCCAGGAGATGGACAGAGACATTCTCAGAGAAGCGAACCTGGAGACGGAGCAGCACAGACGCGTGTCCACGGCGGGGGTGGGGGAGGGGGAGAGAGAACCCAAACAAAAATGAGTGACGCAAAAATGCTTGTTGTCTGAGTCACTCGCTCGTCAGGGGCCCATGGGATTCTTCGCGTGACTCACTGCAGGCAGAGGCTGTTTCCAGGAGCTGACCTGTGCCACAGCTGCTCCCCCTTCCCATGGGGCCCCAGCCTCTTGCAAAGGATTGCATTACAGTGAATGCAGCCCTCCCAACGGAGTTCACACGCAACCGTCTGCAACACGTGGGGGACCCAGAAGTTGAGGCATCCAGCCCTCCTACCCCCCGCCCCAGGCCCAGGAGTTCCAGCTCCTCCCTAAGACTTGAGAAACTGAGCCCTCAGTACCCACCTTTCGCGACTGTAGGGGCGTCTCAGGGTCTGGATGTCGGGTGGGGGTTTCTGTGGGCTTGAGTCGCCTCCGCAGTCGGAGGGGCAGCTGAGGACGAGCCCACGGAGGTGGCAGCTTCTCTCCAGGTAAATAGATGGCCACTCGGAAGGGGCAGGGCTCAGCTTCTCCCCTCTCCTCAGCAACTGCCCCTGCCCCCGTGTCCTCCTCTCTAGGCCGGTATGTCCAGCCCCTGTGGAGGGTGCTCTCAGCTTGAAGGGAGGGACTTGGCTCAGAGTGAGCTGCTTCTGAATCCTCTTCCTGCTCTGTGTCCTCTCCTGGTCTATATACCCAGGCCCTTGAGAACGTATCTGTGGCCTCAGCTTCTCCCTCCTCCTCAGCTGGTCCCATATCACTGTCTTCATCTTCCTCCTCTGTGTCCTCTCCTGGTCGATACACCCAGGCCCTCACGAGGGCACTTGTGGATGGGATGGAACAGGGACCCTCAGCTTCTCCCTCCTCCTCAGCTGGTCCTGTATCACTGTCTTCATCTTCCTCCTCTGTGTCCTCTCCTGGTCGATACACCCAGGCCCTCACGAGGGCACTTGTGGATGGGATGGAACAGGGATCCTCAGCTTCTCCCTCCTCCTCAGCTGGTCCTGTATCACTGTCCTCA
>NW_019154161.1:3129949-3193073 GCF_002288905.1 Enhydra lutris kenyoni
TCTTCTTCCTCTGTGTCCTCTCCTGAACACCACTCCCAGGCCCAGGGGTGAAAGCCTGAAGATGAGGGGGAAACACAGCTCTTTCTGACTTCTCTGTTCTCTGTTCTTTCTTCCTCTGTGGCTTGAACCCCTTCCTCTCCAGCACAGTAAAACTGAGCTTTGGGCTTGGATCCCGGAGATAAAGGGGCAGTAGGTGTTCTGGCAGCTTCTTTGTGTACAGCTTCTTCTTCCTCCTCCTCCCCTGGACCACACTCCCAGAGTGATGGAGGAAAAGAGAAGAACGTGACCATTTCATCTTCAGCAGCTCCTCCTTCCACAGATGGCTCCTCTCCACGAGGTTCTTGCAGGGTTCTTAGAAGGCTGGGGGACAGGGGAGCAGGCTGGCCATTTCTAAATTCACCTCCTTGCTCTTTAGGGACACTGGCTGCTTGGTCCCCACCACACTCTTCGTCATCATCTTCTGAAAGTTCCCAGGCTTTAAGAGAACGGTTGGCTTTTAAATCATGGCAGGCCTCCCAAAATGCTTCTCCATCCTCCTCAGCTGCTCCACTGTCTCCAGTCTCCCCTTGAAAGTGCCTGACCCAGGGGGAATGGCAGGTGGCCGGAAATGTCTTGGCTTCTCCCCCCAGGCCAGCTTCTCCCTGATCGGCTTCGGTTACTGCTTCCAACAGCCAGGGTTCTGGAGGTCCTGGGCCCCTCAGGTGGCTCCAGGCCCTGCTGAGAAGGCCCATCAGTGGGGACAGGAGGAAAAAGGGGTAGGTTTCCCTCCAGGAGGCACAATGATGGGGCACTTGGCCTGGGGCCATCTGTCTGGGCTGGAAATAAAAGGAAATAGAGTTTAGAAGCCATGTAGAGGAGAGCATCAAGGGATGACTGTGAGTCATAGCAACGGAAATAGTAACACAAATAGCAACAAGAGATTCCTGTCCCACATTCCTTGCTGATCCCTGCCACTCCCCTCTCCAGCAGAGGCCCAGTGGTTCCCACCTCTCTTCTCTCCATACCTAGGAGTCTGAGCCAGCCCCCCAGCCTCTTCTCTCAGACCCAGAAGTCCCAGTCCCCAGAACTGAGAATACAGGTCCTCTGCTTGGTCCCCTTGGGGACAAGGTCCTAGTCCCTGGCTCTCTCATCCTCCTGAGGATCGACAGATCAGGCCCTCATCACTCTCCTCCCTCTGAGACTCAAAAGTTAAGACCTCCGCAGGGTTCCATCCATTCCACCGGGGACTCATGAGTCTGGCTTCCAGAACCCTCCTCTCGCTAGGCTCAGGCCTCCAGGATCCCAATTTCTTCTCCTTCCTTCTCCCTGGAGTGCGTCCTTGTCCCACCTCATCCCAGACATAGGAGTCTGGGATCCCAGGCCCTCGTTCCTCAGGACCCCGGGGCCCCGGCCTCAAACCCTCCTGTCTCGGTACCCAGAAATGCAAACTCCCTCTTCACTGACCAGGAGTCTGATCCCCAGCCCCCAACTGCCGGCGGCGGGGGGGGCGGTACCAGGCGTTCGGACCCCTCACTCACCGACTCGGGGCTGCACCTCACCCTGGGGGCAGGAGGGCCGGCTCGGGTTGCCACCAGCGATCGCAGATCTGGACGACTCGGGAGGCCAGCGCGTTCATCTCGCCCTCCGGTGCCGGGCTCGGGGATTCAGCTTATCACCTGCGGGGGCGAGCACTGTCGCAACGAAGGGATACGGGTCTCCTGTCGTAGGCGGGTGTGATCCACAGCGAGGTTGGGAACTGACGCGGCCCGCACGGCTTTTATAGGCCAACGCGGCCGCGTGTGATGACGTCACGAGGGGAGGCGGGGTTTCGAAACCCAGGAGCCTGGGCGTTGGGGTGGGGAAGGGAAAGTGAGGTCGGAATTCTCGCGGAGATTCGGGGGTTTTGTGTGACGACACCGCGGCGTTTCCGAACGCGGCCACGCCCCGAAATAAGCGAGCTTGTCAATCAAACGCGGGCACTGCCTCCGCCGCCTGGGCGCTCTCCCAGCTCCTTTCCGGGTGGGAAACCGGCTTCCCGCCCGGATTTAAAAAGCAGGCCACAGGCTAGAGTCTCCCACCGTCACTACCGGTCCGCTCCCTTCCTGGTGGGGCAGAGCATTGTTTTTTCACATTCCATTTTCACGGATGAGAAACTGAGGCTTGGGAATGCCATGTGCCCAAAGAAGTGGCCACAGCAGAGTCTAGATGGATTGCAAAGGAGAACAAGAATGTAAGCACCCTGAAGGCAGGCACTTGGCTTTGCTCACTAATTTTTTCCCCCTCAGTGCCCAGCACATAGTAGGTGCTCAACAAATATTGGGTGAGTGCATTGGAAACCAAAAACTCAGACTCCCCTTCCTGGTCTCAAGCACAAGTTTCACCCACTTGAGACACATACAAAAGCTCATACACAGGGGCGCCTGGAGGCTCGGTTGGCTGAGCGTCTGCTTTGGCCCACGTCATGATCCCGGGGTCCTGGAATCGAGCCCTGTGTCAGGCTTCCTGCTCAGCGGAGAGCCTGCGTCTCCGACTCCCTCTGTTGTTTCCCTGCTTGTGCGCTCTCTCTATCTCTCTGTCAAATAAATAAATACATACATACATACATACATACATAAATATCTTTTAAAAAAGAAAAAAAAATGCAAGCTCATACGCAAATTGAAATCCTGGCTGGGCAGAATCCACGGAACCTTACCAGGCCCAGGGACACATTCCCAATTCCCTGGCCCGTCCCCTTTACCATGATTTTGCTCCTCGGGATATGCCCAGGGACCATGTCTCCCTCTGGACGGGGGACATCCTCAGTCCAGAACACAATTCTCACCTGGATTCCAGGTAGATGTTTGACCATGGCCTCCTAACTCTGCCCTCGCTATGATCCAGGAATTCAGGGTCACTCCCTCTTCCTTGGAAAACCTGGATCCACTGGCTCAAAAACACATTTCCAGATAGATGCCCGGCTCCACTAACCACTCAGGAGTCCTGACTCCAGGCTCACAGCTTGTCAGGGACCCAGAAGTCTGAGCCCCCTTTAGTTCCAGGATCCCGGCTACCTCCCTCAGGGTGCCAGTGACCCGGACCCCAGAGTTGTCGGGGCCCAGCTCCTCCTCTTCAAACAGGAATCCCAGTCCAGCAAGGACCCAGGAGTCAGGGGGCCCCTGCCCCTCCCATCGGTGGTGGGGGCAGCTGAACCAGGGGTCAGGCTTGGAAGTTGGGGGGGAGGCCAGGAGGGGCGGGGTCAGCCGGGATTGGAAGGGGAGACCGCAGCGTGGGCGGCTGGCTGGCCGACCAGCAGGGAGGAAAGAGAAACGGAGAGGGGAGGAAGACAGAAGGGGAATCTGAGGGAGAGGAGGAAACAGCGTCGGTGGGACAGAGAGAGAGAGAGAGAAAGAGGAAGAGTTTGAGGGTGAGGGAGAGAGAGGGGGAGAGAACGAGATGGAAACCTGAGGAAGAGAGACTCTGAAAGTCCGAGGAAAAAAGATCTGGAACAGAAACAGAAAGACTGGAAGAGAAAGTCCAGGGTGGAGGGGGCGGGGGAGAGAATGAGTGAGAGAGAGCCTGGAGGAGACCGATTAGAGACGGAGAGGCAAGGTGAGGCCGGAGACAGAGACGCTCTGAAAGAAGGAAGAGTGACCAGAAGAGAGGAGAGACAAAAAGCAAAAAACGTGTGAGTGAGCAGGTGAGAAGGGAGACAGGTCTGAGAGGTAGCCCCCGCCCCCCCCCAGCCAGAAAAGGAGGGACACCGTAGCTGGGGGCTCCAGCACTCACACGGCCTTCTTGCCCCGTCCTTGGGACCCCAGAGCTGGTAAGTTCCCTGGCTGGCCTGGGAGGGACTGCCTGGGTGTACATTCCTGGCAACCCCGAGTTTGGCAGGGATGGCTGGCGGGGTGCGTGTGGGCGGGCGGGAGACAGGTAGCTGGGGGCCGCTGGGAAGAGGCAGAGAATGGGGGCTCCCTGAGCACAGAGAGGGTCAAATTCCTGGCTAGAGTGCAGGGGGCAAGAATAAAGGAGCCCTATTCTCTGTCTCGGGCTGCAGACAGCTGCCCCTTCCCGCAGCTGCCAGCGCCGCCCACCTCTCTTGGCATCGCCCTCGGTATGCAGTCCCCGGCCTGGGCCTCCCCCAGCCCCCCAGTCCCCAGACAACGGGCTCTTTCTCCTCAGCCTCCTCCGACCTGCGAGCCCCTGACCCCGTCTCTGTCCCCAGCCGGGTCAGCTGCAGAGACAGGCACACAGCCCCTTTTTTTCTCTCCCCAAGCCCTTGATGGAGGAGGGCAGACCTCGGAGCAGCCTCAGCCTGGCCAGCAGCGCTTCCACCATCTCCTCGCTGGGCAGCCTGAGCACCAAGGTTCGAGCTTCTTGGAGGGGCTGGGGAGGAGGGCGGGGCACTGGGCTGCCCCATCCTCCTGTTTCCCAGCCCCGAGGGTTGGGGATCCTTAGCGATGGGCTCAGCCACACCCAGTAAGGTCCCAAACTGCCCATCAGTCCCAGCTAGGAATTCAGAGGCACTCCCAGCTGTCCCCACCCCTTGGATTTTCCCAATTCAACCAGAGTAACAGTCCCAGGGCATTCCAGTTGCTAAGATAGGGCTACTCCCCAGCCACGAGGCTCCCTCAGGGAACTCAGCCTGTGGCTACCCTTGACTGGGACTGAGAACTCACTCCTTGTCTTACCTCTAACCATCCTACCCAGTTGTGAAATCTGATAAGGAAAGACCTTTCTCTGATGATAAGTCTCCAAGAGGCCCGAGATACTGGCGTCACAAATTGTCACCCAAAGTTCAGTGACAACACTCATTTCCTTGTCCTCTGCCACCCTCTACTCATTTCCAGTTTCCCCAGTTCAGAATCTAGAGATTGAATCCCAACCTTGGTCAGCGCCATCCCCTAGGAAGTCCTGTGGGACTCTGGCTGTGGACGCCTGAGATGCCTGCATGGACGGGACAGGGGCTCCATCTGTTGGGGGGGCGGTTGGGAGTCATCTCTCTGCCTTGGACATGGTTGCTAGGGATGTCACTCCCTGGCACGGAGGCATCCTCCTCAGCTGACCCATCCAGCACCCAGAACGTGGCATGGAAGTCTTTCCTGGTTATGAGGGCACCTCCCAGTAGTTCCAATTCTTTTTTTTTTTTTTAAGATTTTATGTATTTGTTTATTTGACAGACAGAGATCACAAGTAGGCAGAAAGGCAGGCAGAGAGAGAGGAGGAAGCAGGCTCCCCGCCAAGCAGAAAGCCTGATACGGGGCTCGATTCCAGGACCCTGAGATCATGACCTGAGCCGAAGGCAGAGGCTTAACCCACTGAGCCACCCAGGCACCCCAGTATTTCCAATTCTGATCCCAAAGACTGTACTACACTTCCGGCTCTGGTGGCCAACAGCATCCTCTCCTTGGCAGTAGACCCTTGAATCCTGTCCCTCCCCTTTCAACCAGTAGCTTCTTCCTTTCCCCCAAACACCTCCAGCCACCCATTCAGACTAACAGCTCTGTACCATGAATATCCAGTTCTGATCTCAAAACTCACTTCCCTCCTTGGCTTGGTGTCTAAGGGCAGCCGAGCGAGGGCCTTGGGTTGCCTGCCCGCCCCCCCCCAGCACCGCCTCCCCAAGCCCATCCAAGGCCCCGTTCATTTCTGTCCTCCTTTTCTCCTCAGAAGCCTCCCCGGGCAGTAAGCAAGGTGCATGCCTTTGGGAAAAGAGGCAATGCTCTCCGAAGAGATCCCAACCTCCCAGTGCACATCCGAGGCTGGCTTCATAAGCAGGTGGAGTGAGCATGAGAAGGGAAGGGACACCGAGTGACGCTAGAGGCCGGGCCCCTGGCTGTCCACTGTTTCTCTCCTTCCCAGTCTCCAAATGCCTTTCGTTTTTTCTGATGTGGCTTCTCTCCTTTTTCTGTCCTTGTTCCATGCACCCGTTCATTCTGCGAGCACTTCCTGAGTATCCATAATGTGCCAAGACCAGATAAGACAAACTAGTATCTATTGTACATTCAAGAGGGGGTGGGGCAGGGACAGGTACGACAGTAGCCTATTTCGATTCTAGGAATTGTTGGAATTGCTCTGAAGAAATAACACAGGAGGATATGCACAAAAGTGGCAGAGGGATGAGGGTGCCCTTTGACTCTTGGTCGGGGAAGGCGTCTCCGAGATGACATTTGAGCTGAGAACGAACAGACAAGAAGGAGCCCACCATGCTAAGAGCTGGGGGATGGAGGGAATCTGAGAGCGAAAGGCTTAGCCTAAAGCTTGGTGTTTGGAGCCAGCCAAAGGTCGAGACAGGAGGGATGGCAGGGCAGTGGTTCGCAACATGTCCCTGCTAGGAACTTGCTGGAAATGCCGACTGTCAGCTCCCACCCACCCTAGATCTATGGACTCAGGAACTCTGAGAGTAGGACCCGGGAAACTGTATTTTAGCAAGCTCCCCTGGTGATTTTTGTGCAGACCCAGATTTGAGACTCCCTGCAAGCCAGTAAAAGAGGGGAAGGAATTCGAGATTTATTCTGAGTGTGATGGGAGGCTCTGTTTTGAGCAGGGGACTCCCACCATCTGACATAATTGAAAAAGATCCTACTGACTACGGAGGGAATAGACTGGCGAGAAGAGGGGCACAAGGTTGGAGATGGAGTAGTTTTGGCAGAGGAGATAGGAGACGCAGGATTAAGATTATGGGACCCAGTGCCACCTTCCGGGCCTCTGTGTCTCAGACTCCAGAATAATCCAATCAAAAGTCTGAGTATTTAAAGTTCTGGTGCACGGGCTGTACAGTGCGTGTTCCAGCCTTCTGGTAACTTCTCAATCCCCAATTGACAGATGAGAAAACACAAGTGTCCTAGCCAGGAAATGACTAGTCTAATGGCATAGTTTGAGGGGGCAGAGCCAGGAGCCCAACTCAGGTCTGACTGTGTCCAGAATCCTTGTGAGTTCAACCAACCCTGTACACTCTGGTTTCCAGCTCTCCGGCTCACTCTGTTGCAGCAAACACGTGTCTGTTCCTCTCCTCTTTCTGGGTTTATCTGTCCCCGGGTGTCACTGTCTTCACTTCCACGTTTCCTCTCCCCACTGCCCCTCTACTCAGACCTCGCCTCCCGCTGTTTCCCCAGGACAGCTCCGGGCTCCGGCTCTGGAAACGCCGCTGGTTCGTCCTCTCCGGCCACTGCCTCTTCTATTACAAGGGTCAGTGCCCCGGCTGGCACAGGGTGGACGCCCCCCCCCCCTTTTTCCCTTAGCCTCTTGTGTGTTGCCTGATCCCAGCCCTTCTTTTGCAGACAGCCGCGAGGAGAGCGTCCTGGGCAGCGTCCTGCTCCCTAGCTACAGCATCAGGCCGGATGGGCCAGGAGCTCCCCGAGGGCGGCGATTCACCTTCACCGTGAGTCCGTCCATCCCCCGTGGGCACTAAGGCACTAGGCCATGGGGACAGCCATGGGAACATCCATTATTGGAGATTAAAAAAGCCTTGACCAGGGTCCATGGCATCCTCCTTTTTAGAGGGCTCGGGCGTCCAGATCCCCAGTTCTCTCTCCCCCCGCAGGCCGAGCACCCAGGAATGAGGACTTATGTTCTGGCCGCGGACACTCTGGAGGACCTGCGGGGCTGGCTGAGGGCGCTGGGCCGGGCCTCGAGAGCGGAGGGGGACGACTTGTGAGTATAGTTCCTGGCCACGCCCCTGACCTGCACTTCTAATCCGAGTCCATCTAATTAGCCCCAGCCCCTCCCCTTTAGGTCCTGCCTCTTCAACGTCCAATCACGCGTCTTCTAGCTAAGGAGCTCCTGCCCTTCAAGTCCCAACTACTGGGAACTTCTGCAAAAAGTCTTTCTTTTTTAAGCTCCGCCCACCATTTTTGTCCAGCCCTTCCCTTCATCAATATTCCATACTCTTTGATTGGCTCCCTCAGAAGTCCCCGTCGGTGTAGTCCGTGTCTTCCCCGTCCCACCACTCCCACCACCACCCCCAACCCCGCCTCGCGTTCGGGTTGCTCAGTGGCTTAAGCCTCTGCCTTCCGTTGCTCGTGTTCTGATCCCAGGCTCCGCACTGGGCTCCCTGCTGAGACCCTTCCCGCCCCTCCCCCTCTGTTTCTCTGCCTACTTATGATCTCTCGCCCTCTGTCAAATAAATAAATAAAATCTTAAACAAACAAACAAACAAACAAAAAAGTCGGGCGCCTGGGTGGCTCAGTGGGTTAAAGCCTCTGCCTTCGGCTCAGGTCATGGTCCCGGGGGTCTTGGGCTCGAGCCCCACATCGGGCTCTCTGCTCTGCAGGGAGCCTGCTTCTTCCTCTCTCTCTCTGCCTGCCTCTCTGCCTACTTGTGGTCTCTGTCTGTCAAATAAATAAATAAAATATTTTTTAAAAAAAGTCTCCACCCCCAAGGCTGCTACTTAAGTAACGATCAAATATAAAAAGAAAGGCTTTTTCTTTTTTTTAAAGATTTTTATTTATTTATTTGACAGAGAGAGATCACAAGTAGACGGAGAGGCAGGCAGAGAGAGAGAGAGGGAAGCAGGCTCCCTGCTGAGCAGAGAGCCCGATGCGGGACTCGATCCCAGGACCCTGAGATCATGACCTGAGCCGAAGGCAGCGGCTTAACCCACTGAGCCACCCAGGCGCCCCAGAAAGGCTTTTTTCAAACCCCATCCTCCTTTCTGAAGTTTCAGTCTAGAGACTCATAGTCTGAGACTTTGGGCTCAGTGACCCCAGAGGACCTTGTAGCCCTGCACTAGTCATTTCCACACTTGGGGCCTCAGTTTTCCCATCTGCAAAGAGGGAACAATGATTTATAGTGCACCATTTACCCTTTATTCTGTGTGGGTTCCCGTGTGCTCATCTGTGAGATGGGAATATGAGCTGTTACGAGGTACAAAGGAGCGATGTCTTTTTCTGTGCACACTCGTTAGTGGTCGACCCAGGTCACCCCCACGTCCCCAGCCTGGAGAGGGTCCTGGCGGCCCTGGTGGTCCCCCAGAGGTGAGCAGAGGGGAAGAGAGACACGGCTTAGAGTCACCAGAGGTGTCTCGGCTCTCCAGACTTCGTGGACGACCTGGGCTGCTCACTCCCAGCCCCACAGCCGACCTCCAATCTGGACCTCGGATCCGGAGGACCAGGAGCCCAGAGTGAGTTGAGGGAGTCTGGGACAAGAAGGTTCCACAGGCCACAGCGTCAGAGGAAGAGCTATATTGGGGGCGTGGTCTAAGAGAAGGGCGGGGACTGTGGCTGATTCGAGGCGTGGCTTAGTGCTCTCTTCCTCGAGTGGATGCGAGTTGCTGGAGTTCTTGTGGGTCAGAACCCATAGGGGGTAGTCTAAGGAGGAGATGCCTCAAAGGAGGAAATTATTCAGGATCAGGCTAATAGAGAGGGATTCTACTCTAGAGGGACAGTGAGACACTGAAAGGAGACATGTACAGGAAGCTGACTGGGTGGGTAGTGGGCTGAGGAGGCTCTAGTTCACCCAGTTTCCCGATTCTCTCTGCCCAACAGCCTATTCACACCCCTCTCTCGCCCTCCCTCCCCTCTGAGCCTTCCCCGGCCCCGTTCTGCTCCTGTGCGCAGACCCCCTCCATCCTCTGGTGACATAGCACCTCTTGCCAGACCCCATACCCCTCTGAGTCGCATCGATGTCCGTCCTCCCCTGGATTGGGGCCCTCAGCGCCAGACACTCTCCAGGCCCCCTACTCCCCGGCGAGGACCCTCCTCTGAGTCTGGGGGAGGAAGGCCCCCCAGGAGTCCCCAGCACTGGAGTCAGGAGGCCAGAACACAGGTGAGCAGATGGGCATGGTCTGTCTTTCCAGGCTGGTCTGCCGGCCATGGCCCCCTTGGCATCATGGGAATTGTGGTTCAACATAATCACAGCTGGCTTCAGATATGAGGGAAAGGGGACTTCATCTCCCATCAGTTCTCAGGGCAGTCTTTTCAAGCCAGCCTCTGGACATTACACCTTATGTATTATGGGGATTGTAGTCCAGAATACTGTCCTGGACAATGCCAGGAGAGGTAGTGGGGATTGCACCTGTCTTGTGTCTCCAGCTTATCTTTCCAAGATGGAATTGTAGGCCCAGAATATCCACAGTTAACCACAAATGTGAGACTGAAAGTAGATTGCAACTTTTATGGACCCTTGGGGCAGTTTTGCCAGGTTTCTCCATTTATTATCATCCCATGTGTCCCCGCAGTGGCACAAAGCTGGAGAACAGGTAGTTGAGGAAGTTGCAGGGGCCCGTTCTGAACCTCAAAGACTCTCCTAAGTCACACCAATTCTGGATGCAGAATTCTGGATGCACTGTAATATCTGTTACTACAACATGCGAATTTCAAAACATCTCTATTTTGTTATTCCTTCCAGGCCCCCTCTGGCTCCTCCACATATCTCCAACTACCCCCGAGAGCTCCCGGGACACGGGCTTCCATGGTTTTATTGGTAGGTGTCCTTGGTGCCTCGAATCTGCCAGAGCCCCCTTCCTTGCTTTCTTGGCTATGGAGAATGTCATCTCCTGGACTAGCGTGCCTAGAGAAGACTGGATATTTTAAGGTCCCTTGACCGATGCTTCCATTAGTTTCCTTGGACTGCCACAAACTGGGTAGCATACATATAGAATATCTCTCCATTCACTGATATCATCTTCTAGGTATTTATTTCAGTTTTAAATTTTGTTTTCCATAGAGCTCTTGTATACTCTTAGTTAAGGTAACTCCTAAATTCCTGATAGTTTTTATAGCTATTTGAATGGTATCTTCTTTTTTTCAAATTATATCTTCTAGCTATGGGTGGTGTAGAGATAGACTATTGATGTTTGGAAACTCATCTTTCACCTGGCACTCTTGCCGAATTCTCTTATTCTTTTTAAAAAAAAATTTTTTTAAGTAATCTCTATACCCAGCATGGGGCTCGAACTCAAGACCCCCAAAACAAGAGGCACATGCTTCACTGACTGAGCCAGGCAGGCACCCCGAATTCTCTTACTCTAATCACTCTTTGATTTCGTTGGTTTCTCTGGGTTGATAAGCATATCATTCCCATCCTAATACTTCTATTTGTTTCCTTTTTCTTTTCTTATAGCATAGGTCAAGATCTCTAAAACAGTGTTAAACTGTAACAGTAGTAGCGAGCATCCTTATTTTATTTTCAGTTGTAAAAGAAATGTCTAAATGTTCTCCATCAATTATAACATTGCTGAAGCTTTTTGGTAACAGAGTCATTGGATCTTCCTAAGGCCAGGATTTGACAGGTGGTCTACCGAGGTTTGCTGAAGCTTGGAACAAAGCTAATAAGGGGATGCCTGGGGGGCTCAGTCAGTTAAACGTCCGACTCTTGATCTCAGCTTAGGTCTCTATCTTAGGGTCGTGAGTTGAAGCCCCAGGTTGAGCCCAGAAAGAAAAAATAAAATAAAAAAGCTAATAAGAAGAAGGGTGGGGGGATCTGCCAATAGAAGCAGGGCTTGAGAAACAGGGCTTGACTGAGCACTGAGCTACAATAAAGACTGTCTATGTGACCCCTGGCTTTTCTCCTTTTCCTCAGCCGGGTCCCCCGCTGGACTCACCTTTTCACCAAAGCTTGGAGACAGATGTAAGTTCTTTGTGGTGTAAACCCTTCCAAGTACTCAGAGCTGGGGGGAGAATGCTTTAGATGGGGTGGGGTGTGGCGGAGAGGACGGGGAAGAGCCAGATCTGGTCCATAAGCTGCTCCTGTTCTCCTTTCTCCAGACTCTGTTGACCAAATTGTGTGGGCAGGACCGGCTCCTGAGGATGCTGCGGGAGGAGATAGACCAGAGGCAGGAGGAGAAGGTGTGAGGCTCTGAGATGGGGAGGGACACTTGGCTTCTCCACCTGCCTTTCCCCTCCTGCTCTCCAGCATGCCCAGGGATTTGGGAGGACACCTTTTCTCTCTTGCTGGGGCCAAATGTGGATTTAGAAGTCTAACCACCTTCCCTCTCGGTGCAGGAGCAGCTGGAAGCAGCCTTGGAGTTGACCAGGCAGCAACTGGGCCAAACAGCCAGAGAGGCTGCGGCTCCAGGGAGGGCGTGGGGGCGCCAGCGCCTCCTGCAGGACCGGCTGGTCAGTGTGAGGGCTACTCTCTGTCACCTGACTCAGGTGAGCATCAGGGAAGGGGTGTGCACTCCCGCAGAGGCTCATGGGAAGGCTGTTCTTGAAAATTCCACTGCAAGGTTTTCTGGAGAAATCCCCTCCAATTTTCTTTTTAGGGGGGTGAGGGGCAGAGGGAGAGGGAGAGAGAGAATCTTAAGCAGGCTCCACATCGATCATGGAACTGGACCCCGGGCTCCATCTCACAACCCTGAGATTGTGACCTGAGCTGATTTCAAGATTAGAGCGCTTCACTGACCCAACTGCCCACGCGCCCTTCCTCTTCTCCCCCTCCCCTCCTCTCTTCCCTATCCTCCCCTCCCCCTCCCCTTCTTCTTCCCTCCTCCCCCTCCCCTCCCCTCCCCTCCTCCGCCTCCGCCTCCCCTCCCTAAGTTTTAAATCAGTCATCTTGACAGTCTTAGAGGGTGAGAGGCAAGCAACCAAGAAACAGCAGACCTAATTTAGCGGTTTGAGAAGGTGAATTTGATGGTCTGAGAGGGTGAATTTGACGTGCGCTTCCTCGCTTTGAATCTCAGCTCCTACTTCCTACTCATGGTAGCTGTGTCACCTTAGAGAAGTTACTTAACCTCTCTGGGCCTTAGATGCCTCTTATGTAAACTTGAAGTGATAAATATAGTATTTGCTTCATGGAGTCATTGCAAGAATTTCATAAATACATATATTTATACACAAAATAATAAATGCATATTTAACACATATACATTTCATGTATTTCTCTTATAAATATATATTTTATATGTAAATATATATTTATATATAAATATAAATCATATAAATATATGAATACTTAATAGGGTAAGAAATGTTAGCTATAATTATTACCTGTAAAATGGAGACATTGGGGCGCCTGGGTGGCTCAGAGGGTTAAGCCGCTGCCTTCGGCTCAGGTCATGATCTCAGAGTCCTGGGATCGAGCCCCGCATCGGGCTCTCTGCTCTCTAGGGGAGCCTGCTTCCTCCTCTCTCTCTGCCTGCCTCTCTGCCTGCTTGTGATCTCTCTGTCAAATAAATAAATAAAATCTTTAAAAAAAAAAATGGAGACATTAATAATACTTACCCCGCGTGAATTAAACGAGAGTTGAGAATAGTGGCTGGCACGTGGTTAAGTGCTTCATCACTGTTAGTGGCCATGATGATGATCGCGATGATGGTGAGGCTTCCCCGGGGCACTTGGGGCTTATGATCTTGACTCTTACGAGAACTTACTGGATCTGTAGAGTCTACCACCCTACTGTAGTCCAGAAGTAATCAGAGAATTTAGGGAAATCTGTTACTTGTCAATACTAGCGGATCATTGGAATCGCACGTTCCATAGAGACTCTGGGAGTCTAATAGTCTGAGCGAAGACGCTCTTGGGAGTTGTAGTCCATAGACGCCCCAGGGACCAGGCTTCTCTTCCTCCTCGTCAACTGGGAAAAAAAATGGAGTGGGGAAGGATCTGATGGGTGGGCGTACTAACCCTGTGTCTCCCCTTTTTGGGACCCGAGGAGCGGGAGCGCGTTTGGGACGCATACAGCAGCTTGGAACAGGAGCTGGGCACCTTGAGGGAGACCCTGGAGTACCTGCTGCACCTTGGTTCCCCCCAGGTATGTCCCCCGCAAACTCCACCCTCTCCGCCATCTTGCCCTGGAAACCCTTCAGGGCATTAAAGCTCCTCCCACTTCTTTTGAAGCTCCTCCCCCCTGTCCTGTCCTTTCTTTCTAAACCCCTTACTGTGCTTCAAATCCTGCCCTTTATTTTAACACCTGCCTCAGGTTCGGAACCACTTTCCCCTCTGGTTCTAAATTCTCTCCTCTAATTTTGGAGCCCGGTCCTTCAGTTCGCAGCTCCACCCCTCAGCCCTGCCCCCACCCTGCGTCCTGACTTTTGTTGTTATATTTATCCTCTGGAATTTCTAGTTCTAAATCCAATCCCTTGGTTCAAGCTCCACTTCTGAAGTATAAGTCCCCTTGCTTAGCCTCAGGCGCACTTTTTTTTTTTTTTAAGAATTTATTTATTTATTTATTTATTTATTTTTAAAGATTTTATTTATTTATTTGACAGACAGAAATCACAAGTAGGCTGAGAGGCAGGCAGAGAGAGAGCGGAGGAAGCAGGCTCTCCACGGAGCAGAGATCCCGATGCGGGGCTTGATCCCAGGACCCTGGGATCATGACCTGAGCTGAAGGCAGAGGCTTTAACCCACTGAGCCACCCAGGCACCCCAAGATTTTATTTTTAAGTCATCTCAAAACCCATGGTGGGGCTGGAACCCACAACCCAGAGATCAAGAGTCACATGCTCCAGGCGCCCCTCTCCCCCACTTCTTCAATCTAAGATGAATAATTGAGTTTCTAAATCATCTATCTTTAGTTTAAAATGTTGACTTCTTTTTTTCAAGATTTATTTGTTTATTTTAGAGGGGGGAGGGGCAGAGGGAGAAGGAAAGGGAATCTGAAGCAGACTCTGGGCTGAGCCCAGAGTCCCGGATTCGGGGCTCAATCTCATGACGCTGAGATCAGGATCTGAACTAAAACCAAGAGTCAGACGCTTAACCAACGGTGCCACCCAGATGCCCATTAAATGTTGATTTCTAGGGGGTGCCTGGGTGGCTTAGCTGATTAAGTGTCTGACTCTTGATCTCATGTCCTGAGAGGTCTTGATCTCTCCCCATGCATACATAATCCATTTATGACTCCATAAATAGAGCCTCACAGGGACACCTGGGTGACTTAGTCCGTTAAGCATCTGCCTTTGACTGGGGTCATGATCTCTGGGTCCTGGGATGGAGCCCTGTGTTGGGCTCCCTGCTCTGTGGGGAACCTGGTTCTCCTTCTTCCCCTGCCTACCACCCACCACCCCTTGTGCACTTGCTCTCTTACTCTCTCTAATAAAGAAATAACATCTTGGGGCGCTTGGGTGGCTCAGTGGATTAAGCCTCTGCCTTCAGCTCAGGTCATGATCCCAGGGTCCTGGGATCGAGCCCCATATCAGGCTCTCTGCTCGGCAGGGAGCCTGCTTCCCCCTCTCTCTCTGCCTGCCTCTCTGCCTACTTGTGATCTCTCTCTCTCTGTCAAAATAAATAAAATCTTAAAAAAAAAAAGAAATAACATCTTAAATAAATAAATAAATAAATAAAGCCTCACTGATTTCAGACCCAATTCTAACCCTCCTGGCATTCTCCCACCTTCGAGTAACAGATTCCTTTCCTTCTCCCTCCAGGACAGAGCATCAGCTCAACAACAGCTATGGATGGTGGAAGACACGCTGGCAGGTCTGGGGGGCCCCCAGAAGCCACCCCCCAACACAGAACCTGACTCCCCATCCCCCGCGCTCCAAGCGGAGGAGTCATCAGAGAGGGAGGTGAGACTCAAAAGCCTCTCTCCCCACCCCCAGCTTCCTGTCTCATCTGCCCTGGCCCGACTCCTCACCCACGCCACCTTCTTCTCTCTCCCTTTCTTTCTCTCAGCTAACCAACCACAGGCAAGCGTTGTAAGCTCCAGAAGCCTTTGTTTCTTTGCTTGTTAGATTGTGATTGTAGTCCAGTGGTATGCTCCAGCCAGCTCCCGACACCTCCTAAGAGCCACTTGGGCACATCTCCTCTCAACACCGTGTTCAGTGATGTCCTGTTGGTTGCTTGAAACTGACCATGGTGGCAGTATTCGCACCACAGAGATTGGCGATTGCTACAAATTGGGGCTGTTCTCTCCCGGAGAGACATTTACTCAGCATTTACGAGACACTGCTGATCATAACCCCCAACTTGTAGGGTTCTGTAAAAAGGAGAGATGATGATTAGAAAGTATCAGACATGGAGTAGGCCCTCAGCAGGCAAGAACCGCTGTTGTCTGAGCTGGCTTAGAGTGGCTGTGTGCCTTGACCCTCAGATCATGCATCCGAGAGACCCGGGTTCAGATCCCAGCTCTGCCATCTTTGTGATAGCACTCGTCGACTTTGTTCTTGGAGCCTTGGCTTCCCCGTCTACTAAGTAGGGATAATAATGGCCACTTTGTAGGTTTATGGAGGAGAGTTAATGAAATAATGCAGGTAAAGGACTTATCACAGCTCCAGCTGCACAATCATTGCAAAACCGGTGCTTACAATGCCTCACTACGTGTCAGGTGCTGTTCTAAGTGCCTTACGTGTATGGACTCAATCTGCATAGCAAAGATGAAATATGGCTGGCCCAGAGAGGTAAAGTAACTGGCCCAGGGTCACACAGCTCAAAATGCCAGAGCTGAGATTTGAAACCAGACCGGTTTTCAGTCAGATTCCTATTCATGCTGTGTCTCCGTTGCTGAGTGCCTGACAACTAGTAAGAATGATGATGATAAGTATTATTCTCCTCTCCTGACCCCTCCAGAGCCTGCCTGAGTCCTTGGAACTGAGCTCAACCCGGTCCCCTGAGGCTGACTGGGGGCGGCCCCCCGGGGGCGACAGAGACCTCTCCAGCCCTCGCTCAGGTGAGCGTCCCGGGCTGGATGGGACTTGCTGGGCATTCCCTGGCCTTACCAAGTCCCATTCTGCCCTCTCAGGTCTTGGATCACCGAGGGTCTCCCGGGCTTCCAGCCCCGAGAGTCGCCGCCCGGCTTCCCCACAGGCAGGAACCAAGGTAGGGGGAGTCCATCCCCGCATCCTCACGCCCATCTTTAACCCTTTAACCTGACTGCCACCCACTGGGGGGGGGGGACAACTGCGAGAAAGGAGCTCAGAGATCACACCCCAGGGTAGGGAGAGATTTGTTGAGTGCTGGGATTGAATTTTTTTTCTACCACTTCTAAGCTGCGTGACTTGGGGTCGGTTATGAAACCTCTCCGCCCGTGTGTGCCCATCTGCAAAATGGAGCTCCTGGCAGTAATCCCCCCACCCCCCAACCCCCGCCCACCCCTGCCTAGAACTGATGTAAGGATTCAAACTAGACTTCAAGCTAAGGTTGAAAATAGTGCTTAGGGACACCTGGGTGGCTCAGTCAGTTAAGCAGCTACCTTGGGCTCAGGTCCTGATCCCAGGTTCCTGGAATCGAGCCCTGCTTCTGACCCTCTCTCTCCCCTTCTCCCTCCCCTGCTCCTGCTTTCTCTCCCTATGTCTCTCTCAAATAAATAAAATCTTTAAAAAAGAAGAAGAAGAAGAAAATAGTGCTTACATGTGATAAGGACTTTGTTCATTCATTTGACAAATATTTATTAAATGTCCTCATGGCTGGGGTCACCGGGGTGGCTCAGTTGGTGAGCATCCCATTCTTGGTTTTGGCTTAGGTCGTGATCTCAGGGTTGTGGGATTGAGCCCCGAGTCAGGCTCTGGGTTCAGCTCAGAGTCAGCTTGAGATTCTCTCTTCCTGTCCCTCTGACCCTCCTGCTCATGCTCTATCTCTCTCTCTCAAATAAATCAATCAATCTTTAATATATATATATATATATATATATATATATATATATATATATATACACATCTTGTCATGGTTGTCCAATAAGGTAGCCAATAGCCACATGGGACTATTTAAATTAAAATGAAATAAAATTTAAAAATCACTCGCACTCACTGCATTTCAGGTGCTTAGTGCCCCCCCCTCCGTGGCCAGTGGCTATCCTGCTGGACACAGCAGATACAGAACATTGCCACCCTCCAGAAAATTCTCTTGCATAGAGCTGTCCAGGCGCTGAGGGCACAAATGTGAACAAAGGAGGAAAAAAAAAATCCTTCCCTCATGAATCCGTCATTCTAGCGGGAAGAGACACATAATAATCAATTTTCTCTACACTATTTTTACGTCATGAGTGCTAAAGAAGTAAAAACAACGCGAACATGGTGAGGAGGTTTGGGATGGCAGAGGAAGGGGTGCAATTGTAAATGGCTTGGTCTGGACCAGTGACGTTTGTGCAGCCGCCTGAAGGAGGTGAGGGAGCTAGCTTTGGGTGGAAAAGCGTTGCAGGCAAAGGAACAGCCTTTGAAGAGGTTCTGGGGGGAGGTGGGGGGGTGGAGGGTGGTTGTAAGTTGTGGGGGTGGGGGAGTGGGCTTGCCGTGGTGCCGGAGCCGCTAGAAAGAATGGCTAGAACCGAGTATGGGAGCGAGGCGGAGAGTGGTGGAGAGAAGAGAAGAGATGGGTATTGGGGTTGAACGGTGCTGGAACTGTGGTTCAAGGTGGGCCCCAAGGAGGGTTCTGAACGCCAGCGGGAGCTGGCGCCCTCTGCCGGTCATGCGGGGAACAAGCTGTGGGGCGAGCACTGAGTGAGGCAGGAGACCCGGTGAGGACAGTCCAGATGGAAAATAACGGTTATTCCCACTAGGTTAGAAGAACTGGATATGTTGAGAGGGAGGTAGATTCTAGTTACACCGCTCTTCAAAATGTATCCAAAACCCTGGGAACCAGATTTAATTCAAAATGCAAAAATTTGCAGATTCTCGGGACACATGGGTGACTCAGTCCATTAAGTGTCTGCCTTTGACTCAGGTCATGATCCCAGGGTCCTGGGCTCGAGCCCCAAGTCAGGCTCCCTGCTCATAGGGGAGCCTGCTTCTCCTTCTCTCGCCCCCACCTGCTTGTGCACGCTGTGCACACGCTCTCTCTCTCTCTCTCAAATAAATTAAAAAAATATGATTAGGCAAAGGATTTGCCAATTCTAGACTGGTAATAGGATTCACATACTGTGTATTATATAAGACGTCTAGCGGTGTCTGGCACAGAGCCCTTAATCAGACACATTACATTCCTCTAGCTATACATATGATGATTCGTACTTAAATGGGATTCAGTTTATAAATAATGTCTCAATTTAAATTTGTGGTTTTTAAAAATAGAGCAATGAACAACTAAATAATCGATTGGGTCAGAGTGGAATAAAAACCCATTATGAATATGCACTTTTTATTTCTTTTCTTTTTAGATTTTAGTTATTTATTTGACAGAGAGAGACACAGGGAAAGAGGGAACACAAACAGGGGGAGTGGGAGAGGGGAAGCAGGCCTCCCCTGCAGGGAGCCTGATGCAGGACTCGATTCCAGGACCCTGGGATCATGTCCTGAGCTGAAGGCAGATGCCAACGACTGAGCCACCCAGGTGCCCCCAGGGCAAACCATCTAATTCCTAAACATCTCCTCTTTTTTAAAAAATATTTTATTTATTTATTTATTTATTTGACAAAGAGAGTGAGAGATCACAAGTAGGCAGAGAGGCAAGCAGAGAGGAGGGGGGAAGCAGGCTCCCCACTGAGCAGAGCGCCCGATGCAGGGCTCAATCCCAGGACCCTGAGATCATGACCTGAGCCGAAGGCAAAGGCTTAACCCCATGAGCCACCCAAGTGCCCCAACATCTCCCCTTTTAATCACCCTATGAAGTGCTTTCCTTCCCCGCTGAAGTCCCAGACACCCCCAACCCCTTCTTGGTTTAGAAGGACACACATAACCTCATTTTGCCCGTCCACCTTTAGAATTTCCAAGTCCGTGTGGATTCCCCTTGCACACGCTATTAAACTGGAATTTCTCCACTTAATACTATCCTTTGTCAATTTGATGCTTGGTTTGGCTGGAAGGACCCTTGATGGGCACAGAAATTTTTGCTCCCCAATAAATGATCACTCATTTCACCTTTTCTTCCATGGGGAGTTGCTTCCCTGTGTCCCCAATGTCCTCAACATCATCAAGGGGTCATCCTCTTGAATCTCTGACTGTCAGAGTAATGAATGCCCACCTGGCGGGTCACTAAGTCACTGCCAGGTCCAGCATGGGCTTCTTATATACACCTGACCACTGTGGGTGGAAATAACAAGGCTGGGGATCATCTTCTCACCAGACCCCAGATCTTTGCTTGAGGACTTTGGGACAGGAGGTCCCACGCGTTTCACTTGCAGGGTCATTTTATTACATTTTATTTTATTTTATTTTTATAGATTTTTTTAAGATTATTTATTTATTTGGGAGAGAGAGCAGAGCCAGCAATAGAGAACACGAGTGGGGGGCGGAGGGGCAGAGAGAGAGGGAGAAGCAGACTCTCCACTGAGCAGGGAGCCTGACGCGGGGCTCGATCCCAGGACCCTGGGATCATGACCGAGCCCCCAAGGCACCTCTTTTTTTTTTTAAGATTTTATTTATTTATTTGTGAGAGAGAGAGGGAGACTGAGCAAGAGCGCACAGGCAGACAGAATGGCAGAGGGAGAAGCAGGCTCCCTGCAGAGCACGGAGCCAGATGTGGGACTCGATCCCAGCATGCTGGGATCATGACCTGAGCCGAAGGCAGCCGCTTAACCAACTGAGCCACCCAGGCGTCCCTGCCCAGGCACCTCTTGATCGAACGTTTTTTAAAGCATGTCTGGTGCTTCATTATCGCAGATACAAAACAGTCCGTCCGTCCGTCGTTTCCGAGGAGGAGAGGCACTGTGTGATTCTCAAAGGGGTGTGTCCAGGATGGGGACAGTCGGGGCTGCTTTGAATAAAGCTGAACCAGTCATGTGGTTCTGGGGACTGTGGCTGTTTACAGCTCTGGGGTGGTGTCTGTTGTGAGTTCCAAGGATTTCGGAGCTGAGCAAGGACAGTGATATGACCGGGGAGGTGGAAGAAGGAACACCCGCGGGCTGTTTTTGGTCCACGCTGGGGCAGAGGTCACTGCCTGGAGGCAGCAGGCCCAGAAGCTTCAAGGGTGGGTCTCTGTGTCAGAGAGCTCCTAAGAGCAGCAGCCACTTGGGGTTTTTTAAGAGCTGCGAGTTTATCTTATCTGTGGCTCGCAGACGTGGGACACTGCTCTGGAGTCCTCAGAGCAGGCAGGCTGTGAATGGCTACAGTTTTCTGCCTACGTGGGCTATGTCTAAAACAAGTCCGTGTGTGAACCTTGGAATTAGGTGATGGCCGGCTTGGGGCCATCATTTTTACAGCAGGTGGACCTGTGACTCACAATGGCCCCGATCAGGGCAAACCAGAGTAAACAGCAGCGTTTGGCCCTCCGCTAGGCAGCTGATCCAAGGCGGCTCCCTAGAATCCTCTAGTTAGAGGCTGTAGCTAAGGGTTCTCTTCCCTCTGGTTTTGTTTGTTGAAGTCCAAAAGCATGCCCTTGGGGAAGGCACGTGGGAAGGGGTCTGTTCCCAGGCATCTTGGCTAGTGGCACGAGAACTCCAGGTGGCCTCTGGCGTTCTCACTGTATGTGTCTGTGTCCACATGGCCCCCCTTTCCTGAAGGATGACACGTCTGCGGCCGAAGAGATCTGTCCGCCTGGTTCTTGCCCGAATGACAGCCTTCCTGCATTTCGTCCCCAGCCTTTTCCCCTTTAGTTCAGGCTGGTGGCATTTCCACTGAGCTGATTTCCCAGATCCGCACATCACATGCCTAATCTCTCAGCAAAAAGGGGTGGCCAGCCACACCCTTGGGATTCTCTCCAGAGTTCTGGTTTCATTTGAGTGTTTTTTTCCTCCTCCTTCTTTGATTTATCTCTGTCCTCCCGCATTTGAAGTTCTTAAGTCTAGAGGACCATGGTTCAGGTGTCAGTGAGGCCAGGCTCGCTCTGAAAGGTGCTGGGGAAGCATCTGTTTCAGGCCTCTGTCCTAGCTTCTGGAAGGTCCTTGGCTTGTGGCCACCCCACTCTACTTACCACATGGCGTTATGGCACTGTCCCTGTGTGTGTCATCCATCTGGTTTCGGGAGTAAGAGAAAGAGAGCTCAGAAAAGCCCTTTTGAAGACCAATCCAAAAGGATCCTCCTAACAATTTAGTGAATGCCAGTCATTCCTCCTTCTGTTGGGTCTAAGCTGACTCAGAGTTGTTTTTCATCACCAGGAACTGAGAGTTGACAGCCCGGCTCCTGACTACCAGGGCGAGGAAGCTGAGAATGTCCAGGACCTGTGGGTGTTTGTTAGGCTGTGGCTTTGGATCTGAGCAGGGCAGCTGCTGAAAATGAGGCCAGAGAGGCAGGGAGGGCCTCAAACACCTTTGTCCTGAGAGTGCTTGGAGACCTGGGAGGACACCTCAGCTCTGGCTGCCTAAAGATCCCTCTGAGTCTGGGGATGGAAAGGGCAGGACTAGAGGCTGAGTGGTTCAGGGAAGAGAGAAAGAGGATCCCCAAAGTTGGGGCCTCAAAGTGTTTCTCATCTCCCCAGGCTCCCCTCGCCCGGCCTCGGATGAGCGCTCAGGAGCAGATGGAGAGAATACGCCGAAACCAGGAGTTTGGACGGCCTCTCCCTCGCCCAGCCTCCCCCCGGCTTCTCACTCTGGGAAGGACGCTGTCCCCTGCCAGACGCCAGCCTGACACAGAACCAAGGGTGAAGGGAACAGAGGGTGCAACGTGGGGCGGTGGGGTGGTAGTGGGTCCTCCGTGCCTAGTGCGAGCCTCAGTTTTCCCGTCTGTAAAATGGGCATTTCCCTCCCTCTTTTCCCAGAGCTGGGATTCGAGGTTCACCCCAATATGTCCCTGTGCTGCTGATGGCTCCCCTAGGGGGGTGCAGGTGGGGGAGGCAGAGACCTCTTCACATCACCAATGTTTTTCCTTCAGGACGGGGGTCACAGTTCAGGACTGTGGGTCCCACTTTTTTTTTTTTTTTTTTTTTGGTTACTATGTGTTATCAAAGGGGAAAGCAATGAGCAATGATTATATTCATCCTGTCGCAATGGGGAGAGCATTCCAGATCTGAAGACGAATGTCTCGGCCCATGGTTTCATCTGAGACTTTTCTAGGGAGTAATTAGACAAGTCATAGGTGGGGTGATTTTACAGCTGGGATTATTTTTGTAATCAGGAGACATCTCAGTTGAACACCGAATGTTTATCTCTGTGTCTAGTTAGTTTGAAGGGGACAAACAGTTCAGCTAATTCTTTATGAGCCCAAAATTGTGAATTTGGAGGACCCTTTCCTGGCCTTGTCGTAGGTAAATTAGGGGGTGGTCATCTGTCAGTCCTGTGGAGGTCATACAAAGGAAGAGAGGTTCTGTGGTAAGCCATTTCCCAGAAGGCAAAGGGATCTGTGTTGGGGGGTGGCGGGGGCAGATTTTCTTAATGCTTGCTGTTTTCCAGGAATGCATGTAAAGTTAAACGTTGTCTCTGAGGCAATTTCACTCCCTCTCGGAACCCCCCTCATTTCACCCTCAAAATGAGAACATGGGAACTTCCCGGTGAGGAGGAATTTTAATGCCCCAATTCCTTTGCAGCCAGTCCAGGGACTCTCAGGAGCCCCCAAATGGCTCAGAAGCTCTGGATCCTGGAGCAGGTAAAGAACCGAGAGGCAAGAAGGAGGAAATCAAGTTGCCAAAGGGAAAGCATTATTAAGCATTATTATTGCTGCCTTTTGAGTACTAAAGTACAGACTGCAAAACCTTTTAGAGATGCTTGACTTCCTGGGGCATCAGAAAGCTCACAGATCCGCATGAGAATTGCAGTTTCTCTGGGTCGGGATCAAACTCCTGCTCCCTGTGTCAGGAAAGCGGGTGAAATTTAGGGAGGACTAGACTACAAATCCCACGACCCACACAGGGTTTTTTTTTTTTTTTTTAAGATTTTATTTATTTATTTGTCAGAGAGAGAGAGGGAGAGAGAGCAAGCACAGGCAGACAGAATGGCAGGCAGAGGCAGAGGGAGAAGCAGGCTCCCTGATGAGCAAGGAGCCCGATGTGGGACTCGATCCCAGGACGCTGGGATCATGACCTGAGCCGAAGGCAGCTGCTTAACCAACTGAGCCACTCAGGCGTCCCCCCACACAGGTTTTTTGAGGGCCACGGCCTGTTTAAAGTCTTTTAGGGACACAGGCTAGGGACTACAATTCCCAGAAGGACACGCGTGGCACAGTGGAACTGGCTCCTTGTAGATGTCCCCCAAATCTTTTTTTTCCCTAGTCCCAGGAATACCACCCCTTATTTGCCGACAGCCGAAGGGCACCGGGAGAGAGTCCTCAGCCTCTCTCAAGCTCTGGCTACTGAGGCGTCGCAGTGGCACAGAATGATGACAGGTGAGGAGGGGTTCCTGGGTTTGGGGGAAGAGGGAGAGAGAGCCTGGAATCCTTGGTTCTGGTCAGGAGGGTTCTGAGAGCTGCTGGGATCCTATGTCAGGATGGGGAGAGCGCCCTAGAAGGTTTGGGAGTTCCAGATCCCAGGCAGGAGGGGACAACGGGTTTGGGACTCCTGAGTCTGGGGGTGGGGGTGGGGCCAGACTTGTGGTCTGAGAGAGGAAGGGACTGGGGGCTCGACTCCCGGGTCTGAGGGGAAAGGCCCTGGGGGTCCGGACTCCTGTGTCCCAAAGTTTGCCATTCTCACTACCCACTCGTGCCATCCAGGTGGAAACTTGGACTCCCGAGGAGAGCCTCTTCCCCCTGCGCCACCGCCTCCGTCAGACCCCAGCCCCCAGGTGACCTCGCCCCCCAGATCTCCAGTGGCTAATTCCGGCTCCGCGGGGTTGTCCGGCGGAGGTAGTGGGTGCGGCGCAGGCCCCGCCTCCTGGGAGCCCACGTGGGAATCCGGGACCGCCCCTCCCGCCCTGACACAAGAGGAGGGGGCGTGGCCTCTGCGAGTCACGCTGCTGCAGTCCAGCTTCTGACCCGCCGGCGCGCCGCAGCCAATCGGAGTGTGAGGGCGTGGCCCGGAGGTACCGCCCCGCGATCTGGAGCCACTCAGGGCGCCTGGAGGCGTGGCCTGGTCCCCTCGGTAGCCGGGAGAGGGAGACGTTTCTATGGCCAAAGTTTGATTTTTCCCAACACTTGTCCAAATTCGGATTAAAACTTTGAACTTTTAGTCAATAGCTTTCTCTCTGTCTGTTTGGGGTTGTGACGCGGGGTCTCTTCGGGGCAGAGCTGGAGTCGTGGACTCCTGCGTCCTGAGGGTCTGGAACCTGTAGGTCTGACATGGAGAGCTGGGGCCTCGATTCCTGGGTCTGAGGGAGGAGGGGGCTGGACGCCGTAAATCCTGACTTTGAGGAAGGAGGGGATGGGTGGGGAGGAGCCGGACTCCTGGGTCTGAGGGCGGAGGGGGCCGGCGGCAAGCTGCCAGGCTCGGGGCCTTCCTGGCAACGCCCTCCCAGGGCCGGGCTTCGCGGACCAGCCCCTATTTAATGGTTCTGCTCCACGGCCTCACCCGACTTTGGAGGTGGGAAGAAGCACAGAAGAGCGACAGGAAAGACAGACCGAAGCAGAATGGCAACGGGAACGCGTTATGCCGGGAAGGTGGTGGTTGTGACAGGGGGCGGGCGCGGCATCGGAGCCGGGATCGTGAGAGCCTTCGGTGCGTAGGGGTCTGGCTGCTCAGGAACAGTGGAGCCTAGCAGACGAGGGACCCTGGGAACTAGTGGGCGTGGGATCTTCAGTACTGGAGCCACGGTTCTTATTAAAACCCAATTTACGATGCTAATGAAGGGGTAGGCAGTATAAGCCTGGGGCCTGAGCTTTGGCGGGTCTCCAAAAATGGTTATTCCCTTTCTCTGGGTCTCAGTTATTATACCTACAAAGTGGGTGGTTGGGGAATGGCGTTTGCGGGTTTGGGGTTTATTCTGGAACCAGGGATGGGGGGCTCAGGAACCCCAGCATGCACCTGGAGTGGCCAGGGAGAATATGTGTCAACTTTTCTGCCCTTTGCTCTAGAAGATCATCATGAGACTTTGGGGTCACGAGGGGAACGTTCGGGAAGATGGGCCCCCACTCCAGGTGGCCACAAGAGGGCAGCAGAGGCCTTTGCCAGAGTCTGTGCAGGGGGTGCTAACCTTTTCTTCCATTCTCAGTGCAAAGCGGGGCCCAAGTAGTTATCTGTGACAAAGATGGTGAGTGTCCCTCAGTCCTCACCCCCAACCCCCTCCTCCCTCAGACCCAGGAGTCCAGACCCCTAGCCCCTCTTTCCTCAGACCCAAGAGGCCTGGCCCTTAACCCCTCTCCTCCCTCAGACCCGGGAGTCCATACCCCCACCCCCGTCCTCCCTCAGACCCAGGAATCCCAGCCCCCAGCCCCCTCCTCCCTCAGACCCAGGCGTCCAGGCCTTCAGCCCTTTCCTGCCTGCAGAGTCAGGGGGCCGGGCCCTGGAGCAGGAGCTTGCTGGAACTGTCTTTCTCCTCTGTGATGTGACTCGGGAGGAAGATGTGAGGGTGAGCTATTTTCATCCCTGTTTCGTCCCAAAGGTTTAGGCTCAGCCTCATTTCCAAGGTTTCCCTGCTGGCCAGGTTCTGGCTCTCCTGGGAAAGTTCTTTATCTCTCCCTACTTCAGGGCTCTTGTCACGCCTGTCACAGTCTGCAACAAAAAAACTCCTCACAGTGGACCTCCTTCCGGAAGAGTTTTCCTCTCCTGCCTCTGGGTGTCTAACCCTTCCCTTCAGTCAATGTCTGATGTGCGCCCTCCGTCCCCCACCCCGACCCCGCTGAGCTCTCTGCTGTGTGAATATAACCAGCCCTCTGGTCTCTGGCAACCCTGGCTTCCTGTCTCCTCTTCTCCTGCCATGCTTGGTGATTTGGGGGAGTCCCCTCTCAGCTGTGATCCAGCTTCCCCCTCCCCACCTTGCTTTTGGGAGTCCAGGCTGGGTGCCTGGCACTGCTCACTTACAAGACATCTTTGTCCCCAGACACTCATTTCTGAGACCGTCCGCCGTTTTGGCCGCTTGGATTGTGTGGTCAACAATGCTGGCTACCGTGAGTTGTGAGGCCCACAGGCCATTCTCCACTGCTGTCAACCCGGCTTCCCATCCCTTCCTCCCCCCATCTCAGTTTCCCCTTCGTCTTCCCCATCCCTTTCTCTGTCCCTTTGGATGGGACAGTACAGCTTTGGGATTCCCCAGCTCCTGGGCTTACGTCCTGGCTCTGTTCCTTCCCTGCCGGTTGCCTCCAGACCCGTGCCCTCTCCTCTCCATGCTTCAGTTCCTGTATTTCTAGAATGGGAGTGATGGTAACGATCATCATCATTGCAGAGTTGTGAGCATTGAATAAGGTGAACTACTCAGGCTCGTAATTACCAGAACCATCTTGGGCAAACAGCTTCCAGAAATCTTGTGGTCTCAATTAGCTTATCCATGCAGTGACGTGGATGGCCCTTCTTGTTGCTGATGACTATGAAGTTATCCTTATGCATGAAAGTTTATGGGTCTTAGTGTGGTGACTTGGAAGGGAGAATGCCATCAGGTTAATGACTACCCTTCCTAAGAATCTCTCCTGCTGGTAAACCAGGGCTCAGAGAGATGAGTTCACACTGAGGTCACACAGCAAAGCGGTGATCAAAGAGATACCCTCTTCTATTACCCTCCCCCTGCTTATTGGCTGGGCAACTTTAAGCAAGTGGCTCAACCTCTCTGGGCTGCATTTTCCTCTTTAAATTGCTGTAGAGGTGAAAAAGATGGCGAATACTAGTTCATCCTTTCTCTCTGTGTACATTCAAGAGATATTTACTGAGTGCTTACTATGTCCCAAGTACTTTCCTGGGGATGGGGGAGTAGGCAGTGAACGAAACAGACAAAAACATTCTTGCTTTCTTGGGATTCACACACTCGAGGAAGGAAATAGACAAGAAAGGATACAGTTAAGTTTCCCCATTTGTGGTTTCCGTATTCGTGAAATCACCAACTCACACACACAATTTTTTTTTTGTAACCCCAGCCTCAGTCCTCACTGCCTCTGAAGGATTTGCAGATTTGCATGGGGAGTGGTGAGAAAAGTCCTAGTGGCCCGAGCACCTGTTCCCAGACCAGGCCTACCCCTGCCTGCTAGTTTCAGGGGATGGAACTGCCCTGGGGCCATCTGGATGATTTAACATCCCAACTCTGGCAGCCTCCAGCTAATGGCTTAACACCTCTGATCCTTGTTTCCTTGTTTGCAAAATAAATAGAGTGTCCTGGTAGGAGTTGTTTTGAGGATTTAAGGCTCTAATCTGATTTGCAAATATCTATTAAGTTTATGTATATACGGTGTCTACTACAAACATATATATAGTGTCTTAGGGGTTCTAGAACAGAAGTGCCACAGATGGGGAGGGCTTAAACAACAAAGGTCGATCTCTCACAGCTTTGGAGGAGAGGTCAGCAGATTCGTGTCTGGGGAGGGCCTGCTTCTTGCTGTATCCTCACAGAGTGGAAAGGACAAGGGGATCTCTGGGGTTTCTTTTCTAAGGGGGTCCATCCTCAGGACTTGAAAATCCCCCCGTAGACCTCCCCTCCAAATGCCATCACATCGAAGGTTAGGATTTCAGTATATGAATCTGGGGGGCGCGGGGGACACGTTTGGTCCATAACATTTACATCTTATTACATAATAGGTCCTATTTCCCTTGGGAGCAGTGGATGAATGATCACTAATTCATTGTCATTGGAATTTTATAGAGCGTAATGCCTTGAATAACAGGATCGGCTGTATATACGAGTATGTCGGGGGTGATAAAGGCTATGAATAAAAATAAAGTCAGCCTGCCTGGCTGGCTCAGTCAGGGGAGGCTGCGACTCTCGAACTCAGGGTTGTGATTTCGAGCCCCACGTTGGGCGTAGAGCTTACTTAAAAAAAAAAAAAAAAAAGATTAGGGTCTAGAAAATGGCAGGGACTGTTTTCTTTTTTCTTTTTCTTTCTTTCTTTCTTTTTTTTTTTTTTTAAAGATTTTTATTTATTTATTTGACAGACAGAGATCACAAGTAGGCAGAGAGGCAGGCAGAGAGAGAGGGGGAAGCAGACTCCCTGCTGAGCAGAGAGCCTGATGCGGGGCTCGATCCCAGGACCCTGGGATCATGACCTGAGCCAAAGGCAGAGGCTTTAACCCACTGAGCCACCCAGGCGCCCAGGGGCTGTTTTCAACAGAGGTTCCAGGGCGGATTCTCTGAAGATGTTTGAACAGCTCCCCGAGGAAGCCAGGACACAAGCTCTGGGTCCCTGGAAAAGAACAATCCAAGATTCCCTCAACTTTCTGGCCGCCATCTTGTTCTCTTCCTCCCCTTGTCTTCTATCTTCCCAGCTCCTTTTCTTCTGAACATTGATTTTTCTGTCCCTCTAACCCTAACCCCTCCCCACAATTCCTCCTATTTATTTTATAAATACGTTATGGGACTAAGTGTCAGGCACACATACGGACTCATGAAAAGAAAATCCTTTCAAGATTTTATTTGTTTTTTATCTTTTTAATTTAAATTCAGTTAGCCAACATAGAGTATAAGATTTTATTTTTAAGTAATCTCTACATCCGACGTGGGGGCTTGAACTCATGACCCCAAGGTCAAGAGCCACTTGTTCCACCGACCTAGACAGCCAGGTGCGCTGACTTGGGAAATTTCCTTTTTTCTTTTTTTTTTTTTTAAAGTAGACTCCATGCCCAACATAGGGCTTGAACTCACAACTCTGAGATCAAGAGCTGAGATCAAGTGCTGTACCCATTGGGTCACTCAGTTGCCCCCAGATTTGGGAAACTTCTAAGCCTGAGAACAAAGTGTCATCCTCCTTCTGTAGATAGGGAGGCTGAGGCACAGAGAGGCAAAGTGACTTGCCCAGAGTCACACAGCCAGGAAGTGGCAGGGGCTCATATCGGAACCCAGGCCTTCTGGCCTGAGGCGGCTTTTTAATTCACTGTTATGCAACCTCCCTTCCTTTTCAGGATCCCTGACCCTCTTGTCTGTCCCCTGCCCTCCGCTGGTGCTCCCTCCTCGCCATATCCCTATTTCTTCCCTGTTCTCTGTGTCACTCCCTCATTCTCTCCACCTCTCTGTCCCCCACCCTCAGACCCACCTCCGCAGTGGCCCGAGGAGACCTCTGCCCAGGGCTTCAGGCAGCTGCTGGAGCTGAACCTGCTGGGGACGTACACCTTGACCAAGGTGAGGACCGCAGCCCTGGCTGCCAGGCCAGGGGGCCTCCTGATGATGAGATTCTCAGATGCATTTTTTCTCAGAGCAGTTTTCCTCTGCCTTGGTTTGACCTGACTCCAAAAGGACTCCATCCTTTGTAGCAAGTAGGTGCGGGCAAATCCCTACATCCAGCCAAAGCTTAACCGTGTGGCTACTTGGCCCAGTCCCCTTAGGAACCTTCCAGAACATTCCAGAGTGCTGTGCTGGTAGTGTTGGGGGATGTTAGGAACAGGGGCGAAGTGTTGAGGCAGGGAGTCCGTGATAGGCATTAACAGCTCTGCCACCCTGTGAAGAGCTCTGGGGAACGAAGAGCTTTTTTGCCTCCCCCATCTTGCCCTCTAAACCCCATAAAGGTCTCTTGCTTAAGGGCCTCTCCTTCCCAACCATCCTTGCTTCTGTAGCATCAGTGTGCATGCATGTGCATATCTGTTCTCTGTAACAGCCTGTTTATTTTCATCACAGCACATTTTAATTCATTCAACAATTATGCTAAGTACCCGCCGTGTGCACCCAGCAGAGGACAAACATCCTTGTTCCTGGGCAGCCGACAGGCTGGTAGTGGGGGACAGGCCGTGAGCAGGTAAATAGAATATAATGTCAGGGAGTGATAAATGCTGGCCGGAAGAGTGATGGGCAAGTGTAAAGACTCTTTTAGAAAACTTTTTTTTTAAAAGATTTTATTTATTTATTTGACAGAGAGAGAGAGTGATCACAAGTAGGCAGAGAGACAGGCAGAGGGGGAGGGGGAAGAAGGCTCCCTGCTGAACAGGGAGCCCGAGGTGGGACTCGATCCCAGGACCCTGAGATCACAACCAGAGCCGAAGGCAGAGGCTTAACCTACTGAGCCACCCAGGTACCCCCTTTTCTTTCTTTCTTTCTTTCTTTCTTTCTTTTTTTTTTAAAGTGGGCTCCTTGCCCTGTGTGGAGCCCAGTGTGAGGCTTGAACTCACAACCCTGAGATCGAGACCTGCCTGAGTTGAGACTGAGTGGGACACTGAACCGACTCAGCCATCCAGGCACCCCTACGAAACTTTTTATTTTGACATTTTTAAAAAAAGATTTTATTTATTAATTTGACAGACAGAGACCACAAGTAGGCAGAGAGGCAGGCAGAGAGAGAGGAGGAAGCAGGCTCCCCGCTGAGCAGAGAGCCCGATGAGGGGCCTTGATCCCAGGACCCTGAGACCATGACCTGAGCCAAAGGCAGACACTTAACCCACTGAGCCACCCAGGCACCCACTATTTTGACATTTTGCAAGCATACTCAAAAGCAGAGAGATTGTGGACCAAATTCCACACACCTATCACCCAGCAACCATTAGCAACATTCTGTCATTCTTCCCGTGGACCTCTTACTGTTTTCCTGCTTTACTTTGCTTTCCTTTCCTGTTCTTTTTCTTTCTTCTTGCTGGAGTATTTTATTTTTGTTTTTATCATTTTTTAAAAGGATTTTATTTATTTATTTGAGAGAGCACAAGTAGGCAGAGCAGCAGGCAGAGGGAGAGGGAGAACCAGACTCCTGGTTGAGCAGGGGGGTCTGATGCGGGGCTCAACCCTAGGACTCTGGGGTCATGACCTGAGCCAAAGGCAGTCACTTAACTGAGTTAGGTGTAGGTATCCTTGAGTCAAGGATATGGGTGAGGCCGAGTGATCCAGCAGAGAACAGCCTATGCAAAAGCCCTGGGGTGGGACTGCTCCAAGCAGAGGAGGAACAGCAAGAGGCCAGCGCAACTGAAGCAGGGCAAGGGGGAGTGGGGGTAAGGTGAGAGCATAATGAGGACGAAAGGGCCTAGATCCTATCTGGCTTTATCCACCACACAGTGCTTTGGCACTTGAACCTAAAGCCCACGGAGTGAGCAGCCATTACTGGGAACCGGAGCCCTACGGCGGCTGCGCTGGGAACAGGCGGGGGTGAGGTCGGAGGCAGTGGCCCCAGAGTGGTCCAGGCAGGAGGTCATTTGAATCCGACCAGGCCGGTGGCTGTGGATTTGTAGGGGAGTGTTCCGATTCCCGATCCATTTTGAAGGTAGAATTGTTGGGATTTCCTTGTAGACTAGACGTGGGGGAGTGGACTCGAGAAAGAATGGAGTGGAGGTTTTGGTTTATTGGTCTCCCACCCCTACTGCTAGCAACTGGCCATAGCACTGAGTTGCCATCCGTTGCCACAGGGATGCCCTTTGGGTGGGGGTGAGGGTGGGGGTGGGGTGCTTAGCCTGTCCCCTTGGGATTCTTGGGTCTGGGGTGAGGGGAGAGGCCTGGAGTCATCAGTTGGGAGCTCACCAGCCTGAAGCTAGGGTAGATCGGAAAAGACGTTGTAGACAGAGAAGGGAGGAGCCCCAGGAGTGAGCCGGCCGGGGGGAAGGTGGTCACCAGTGTGAGGAAGCTCAGACACTGTTTTTTTTTTGTTGTTGTTGTTTGTTTGTTTGTTTGTTTTTAAGATTTTATTTATTGGTTTTACAGAGAGATCACAAATAGGCAGAGAGGCAGGCAGAGAGAAGGGGGGAAGCAGGCTCCCCACCCAGCAGAAAGCCTGATGTGGGGCTCGATCCCAGGACCTGGAGATCATGGCCTGAGCCAAAGGCAGAGGCTTTAATCCACTGAGACACCCAGGTGCTCCTCAGGCACTGTTTTTGAGGTCTCACCAGAGTTCCAGGTGAAATGTTTCTGGGCATTTGGGTGCCCTTGTTCAACCCACGAACCCTCACTCCTAGCCCTCACTTGTGTTCACCTCTATACGGTAAGACATATACCACAGCCCACAAAGAGGGTATATATCTAATTATATATTATATACGTAATTATATATATAATATTTCAGTGCCCATTATTTATTTTTTATTTTTCTTAAAAGATTTTATTTATTGGGGCACCTGGGTCGTCAGTCATTAAGCGTCTGCCTTCAGCTCAGGTCATGATCCCAGAGTCCTGGGATCGAACCCCATATTGGGTTCCCTGGTCGGCTAGAAGCCTGCTTCTCCCTCTCCCACTCCCCCTGCTTGTGTTCCTTCTCTCGCTGTGTCTCTTTCTGTCAAGTAAATAAAATCTTTATTTAAAAAAGACATACGAGGGGCACCTGGGTGGCTCAGTGGGTTAAGCCTCTGCCTTCGGCTTAGGTCATGATCTCAGGGTCCTGGAATTGAGCCCCGCATCGGGCTCTCTGCTCAGCAGGGAGCCTGCTTCCCCCTCTCTCTCTGCCTCCTTGTGATCTCTCTCTGTCAAATAAATAAATAAAATCTTTAAAAAAATTTTAAAAATAAAGAAGACATGCGAATTAAAAAAATTTTTTTTAAAGATTTCATTTATTTATTTGATACATCTCGGTTTTTTCCTGTGAAAAATGAAGCTAATCATGGCATCTCATTCACTGGGTGGTTTCTGAGAATTGTGTGAGGGTAAAATACCCATAAAGCCCTTAGAACATGCCTGGCACAGTTTACTATCTGCACATTCTTATGGCTTATCGTGAACTTTGCCCCATTCTGTTTCCAGCAATCTACCCCACTCAGGTCAAGGTCACAGAAATATACATTGGCAGATGAAACTTGGCCGAAGTAGAAAGGAAAAGGTGAGCTTTAAGCTGAATCCTGAGTGGGAGGAAGGGAAGTGGAGAACTAGGCCATAGAGTATTTCACTTACCCAAAAAAGACTGTGCAAGGGTCCTGGGGACTGTAACCACCCAGGTGTGTTTTAAGAATAAGAGAGGCTTATCTCCCATTCCACACCTCTAGCTTAGCAATTAGAAGCGTTTTATTAAATTGTTTTATCCATTGCCTCCTGCCACCTCCTACGGAGACATCCTATAATTTCATCAGTAGGAACTTCACAAATACTACCAATGGATTTAAATGTTTACTTATAATTACTGACATAGTTTAAGACTCATAAAATCTTGTTGGAATAGTACGGAGAACGCCTGTATACCCAGACTCCTTGTTGCTAATATTTTACTCTGTTTGCTTTATTTTTCTGCCTCTTGGTTTGACGGTAAATTGCAGGCGTCCATTCATGTCTCCTAAGGTGTCCTAAGGTCCCCAAATCTGGGGAATATTTCCTAAAAACGATAACATTCTCTCACGCAGTCACAGTAAGATTAACACTGACACCGTGGTCTTGGGTAATCCAGAGTCCTTCTTATTCAGATTATTAGAATTCTTTTTTTAAAAAAGATTTTATTCATTTATTTGGGAGAGAGAGGGAGCAGGGAGAGAGGGAGCCCGATGCAGGACTCGATCCCAGGACCCCGAGATCATGACCTGAGCCCAAGGCAGATGCGCAACTGACTGAGCCACCCAGGCGCCCGAGATTTTATTTTATTTTTTTTAATTTTATTTATTTATTTGACAGATAGAGATCACAAGAAGGCAGAGAGGCAGGCAGAGAGAGAGGAGGAAGCAGGCTCCCCACCAAGCAGAGAGCCTGACACGGGGCTCAATCCCAGGACCCTGGGACCATGACCTGAGCTGAAGGCAGAGGCTTTAACCCACTGAGCCACCCAGGCGCCCCACTGAGATTTTATTTTTAAGTAATTTCAGGATGGGCTTCTCAGTGGAAGTGAACAATGAGCAGCATTGACTAGAGAGTGGGGTAAGGTGGGGGGGTTGGCTCTCCAGGCTGGGAGAAGGGGGGAGGAGAGCCAGACGTACAATAGTCCAAAGGGGTCCTTGATGTGGCTACACCTGAGGTACAAGTGTTCCTGGCAGAGGGAACAGCTGATGCGAAGGCCTGGCCTCCAGAGAGCTGGGCACTGTGGAGAGGCTGAATCGTGCAAGCCAAGGGGCTGGTGAGGAAGACTTTGGGGGAGCAGATCATATGGGGACCCAAGGGCCATGCTGAAGTGTCTTGTCTCTCTCTCAAGTGCAATAGGGAGCCATGGAAGGTATTTGAGCAAGGAAGCGATGTGATGCCATCAATACTAACAGATTGTGGGGCGCCTGGGTGGCTCAGTTGGTTGAGCTTCTGACTCTTGGTTTGGGCTCCGGTCATGATCTCACAGTCATGAGGTCGAAGCCGCTGTTGGGCTCTGCACTCGGTGTGGAGTTCACTTGGGATTCTCTCTGCCCCTCCCCCCACACACGTATGCATCCCCTCTCTCTTTAGCTCTCTTTCTTTCAAAATAAATAAATAAAATCTTTTAAAAAATGCTAACAGATCATTAATGTTAAGGGATCACTCAAGGGGCGCCTGGCTGTCTCAGTCAGTAGGGCACCCGATTCTTGATCCCAGGGTTGTGAGTTCGAGCCCCATGTCAGGGTAGAGATTACTTAAAAAAAAAAAAAAAATCACTCTGGCTCTTGTCTGCAGAACAAATCAGAAGACAGAGTGTGGGAGTGGGAAAACCAGTATTAGGAGACTGGCATTTGTGCAAGTAAAGTCTTGCAAAAGTGTAAGTAAAAAAAAAATAGCCTCATATGGTCTGGCCCTGGTTCCTCCTCTGATCTCTCTTCCCACCACTGTGACCTTGTTGTGCCAAGCGCACCAGCTCTGTCTTGCCTCAGGGCTTTGCGCATGCTGTTCCTTCTGCCTGGCCCAGGCCCAGGCTTCTTCAAGACCTCCCACAGTTCCTATCTGGGTTTGTAGCTGCACCCAGCCCAACACTCCCATTCCCCTCATCTTGCTCTACTTTCCCTGACCACACTCTGGCACATTCCATTACACTCTTTTATTTGTTTATTGCTGCTTCCTCCCCAGATCTTGGGCTCTGTGAGGACAGAAGTTTTGGTCTTGCTTCCTCTGGTATCCCTGTTGATGTACCGCAGTACCTGGCACATACGAGGTGCTCCGTTAATGTTTGTCGAATGAATGAGGGGGAGACAATTGTAGAAATTCTGGAGGTCCTTAGATCCTTAGAAGGCACAATGGCCAGGGCTTGATGAGGGATCAGATGAGAACTTAGGGAGAGGGAGGCTCTAGAAGGCTCTCACCTCTCTGGCTTGAGAAGCTAGATGCGAGTGGACCCCAGGTCTGAGGCTGGAAATCAGGAAGAAAGGCAGATTCTAGGAGGAGACAACGGAGTGAGTTTTGCCCTGGAGACTTCAGAGATGGAGGGACCCAAAGGTGGCAGGGGAGCTCCAGAAGGTGGTTCTAAGGGAGACTTAGCATACGCTGATGGGAAACCAGCAAAGCAGGGGCTCTCCTGGCAGATCTCGGAGAGAAGCAGACCCAGGAACCCCAACATTTAGGAGAAATGGAGTCAGGCCAGAGCAAGGCTGCAGGCTCCCTGGGACAGTCAGGCATCCGAAGGGAGGGAGGGAGAGAAGGGAAGGGCGGGCCAGTAAGATTCCAGCGCATCCTTGATGTGGCTACTCCGAGGTGCTAGGTGACCTTGGAGGTGGGGGTTGGGCTATGGGCCAAAGAACATGAGTGGGAGGGTTGAGAAAAGGACAGCAGGGAGTGTGGGACAAATATTTATTCAGTGCTAGCTGTGTGCCCAGTGCTAGGAGAAGGGTGGCGAATGACCCACATCACACAGCCTGTGCAGTCCTTAGGGACCTCATGGTTGCAGGATGGGGGTGGGGAGGGAGTTATAAGGCTGGGCAAGGAGAAGGTTTAGGAAAGAAAAGGCAGGGGTGCCTGGGTGGCCCAGTCATTAAGCATCTGCCTTCGGCTTAGGTCATGATCCCAGCATCCTGGGATCAAGCCCCGCATCAGGCTCCTTGCTTCTCCCTCTCCCACTCCCCCTGCTTCTGTTCCCTTTCTCAATGTGTCTCTCTGTCAAAAAGTAAATAAAATCTTAAAAAAAAAAAAAAAAAGGAAAGAAAAGGCAGGGGCAATACCTGGGGGTGGGGAGGGGAGGGGCAAGGCCCAGGCTGAGGGAGGAGGGTTCCAAGGCCAATAAGGGGGGGGAGAGAAAGGAATGGAGGGGGGGGGGGGGGATGGGAGGGAGTCAGGTCCCCCGGGAGAGGTTGGAGGAGTCAATCCCCCCAGTGCCCACATAATGATGGCACTCATGCTCATATTATCTTAAAGTTCTTTTTTTTTTTAAAGATTTTATTTATTTATTTGACAGACACCGATCACAAGCAGGCGGAGAGACAGGCAGAGAGAGAGGAGGAAGCAGGCTCCCCGCTGAGCAGAGAGCCTGATGTGGGGCTCGATCCCAGGACCCTGGGATCATGACCCGAGCTGAAAGCAGAGGCTTTAACCCACTGAGCCACCCAGGAGCCCCTATCTTAAAGTTCTTAAGACTTAGATTGTTAGAAATTCTTTTTGTGGGGCGCCTGGGTGGCTCAGTGGGCTAAGCCTCTGCCTTCGGCTCAGGTCATGATCCTGCGGTCCTGGGATCGAGCCCCACATCCGGCTCTCTGCTCCATGGGGAGCCTGCTTCACCCTCTCTCTCTGCCTGGCTCTCTGCCTATTTGTGGTTTCTGTCTGTCAAATAAGTAAATAAAATCTTAAAAAAAAAAAAAAAGAAATTCTTTTTGTGGTTGTGGGTTTTGGTCTCTGCTCACTGCGGGGTGGAAATACCGGCTCTGACAGTTGTCGCATGACCCTCAGAGCCTCGGTCACCTGTTCAGTCTCCTCACCTGGAAAAAGGAGCTATGGACTATCCTTTCTAGGATTGTCCTGAGGATTAAATGAGCTAATCTATGTGAAGAGCTGACAACAGGGCCAGGCACATAATAGATAAATTCAGGGGCACCTGGGTGGCTCAGTCAGTTAAACGTGTCTGCTCAGGTCAGGATCTCAGGGTGCTGGGATGGAGCCCCGCATCGGACTCTCCGCTCAGCGGGGAGTCTGCTTCTCCCTCTGTGCTCTCTCTCTCTCTCTTAAATAAATAAATCTTTAAATTAATAAATAGGATGTCAGGGTTGGCCTCATTGAGAAGGTGACATCTGAACAAGATTTGGAATTGTTGAGGAACTCGGTTTACCCAGGACTGTCCCAGGAATATCCCATGTCCCCAGGAGCCCTTCAGTGCTGGGCAGACTGGAGTGGCTGGTCACTCAAGGAGAGTCCCATGTGTATCAGAGCAAAAGTACTCCAGACAGAGGGAACCACAAGTGCAAAGGCCCTGAGGTTGGGACACGCAGGGTATGTTTGAAGACACGGTCCTCAGAAAAGGTGAAGGCTGTTTTTGAAGGGAGCAGAGAAAGTTTAAAATTGCTGGTGGGGGACCCAGAGAGGGAGGGGATTTCGATTCCCACTCTGGGAACCCCCAGGGGAGCCTGCTTGCATTCATTAATGTTTAGTGGCAGGAACAGGTCTTGACCAGCCAGCTCAGCTGTCAAAAGAAAGTGAGGGGAAGGATAAGATTTTAATTTATTCAAGGTCATGTGTAGTGAAAGAGCTGAGAGACAGAGGAAGGGAGGAGAGGGAGAAAGAATTAGTTTAGGGACCTCTGGGGAGCCAGAGAGTTGCAGGGGAGAAGCTGGTAAAAATGGGTGCATTTCCTGAAGGTCTCCCACATCATGTTCTGACCACAGAGTTCTCCCTAAAGTTCAGAGAGACTATCTTCCCCTTATGGATAAAAGAGCTTCCTCCCATTTTTGCAAAATATGCAGCCATCTTGCATTTTCCTGTCTTGATCAGGACACGAGTTCGAGTAACATACAAAGACCTAGAGGGGGAAGACAGAGACCTAGAGAAAGGGGGGCAGGCTGGGGTGGGGTGGGGAGGGAGGTGGGGGAGAGGGTCAGGGACACAAAGGGGAGGGAGGGAGATAGGAGAGGAGACATGGAAAAAAATGCCTTCCAGACACGGAGGGACTCCTTAACCAGACCTGGAGACCCTGGGGCAAACCGGTGAAGGCCCTCTCTGGAGTTCTAGAATGCTGTCCCCACAAGGCACTGCGATCCGCTAGTGAGCATACCAGGGCAATGGCCATTGACCCAGGCATCAGGATGTGTTTTGGTGTGGCTGGTGGAACCAAGGGGCCGCGTGGCTGACGTTGCCTTCTGTCTCCCCAGCTTGCCCTCCCCCACCTGCGGAAGAGCCGGGGGAACGTTATCAACATCTCTAGTCTGGTGGGGGCCATTGGCCAGGTCCAGGCGGTTCCTTATGTGGCCACGAAGGTACCCTGCCCCTTCCTTCCCTCCCTGCCGGGCCCTCCAGTTACCTCAGCCCCGAGGCACGACCACCCTGTTCTCATGCCCCAACTTGACACCCGCTGGCTGGAGGAGAGAACAGGAGGAAACTTCTCTTCCCTGGATTGAACTTTCCCTCCAAATCATCTTCCACAGGGGGCAGTAACAGCCATGACCAAAGCCTTGGCCCTGGATGAGAGTCAATATGGCGTCCGGGTCAACTGGTGAGCAGCTCTAGCTGGGCAGAGAAGGCTGGAAGTGAGCCCGAGAGGCCACGCTGGTGGCACCCATCCCTGACACCCTCTTCTCCTTTCCCTCAGCATTTCTCCAGGAAACATCTGGACCCCACTGTGGGAGGAACTGGCAGCCTTCACGCCTGACCCTGCCGCCACAATCCGAGAGGGCACCCTGGCCCAGGTAGGGGTGGGGGCCCGGTCCAGGTGCTGTGAGAGTGGCTTAGGGCAAGGCAGCCAGGCCAGGTGCTTCACGTGTTCTCCTTTGCCTCCGGTCTCTCCCCAGCCCCTGGGCCGCATGGGCCAGCCAGCCGACGTGGCGGCCGCTGCTGTGTTCCTGGCCTCGGAAGCCAGTTTCTGCACCGGGATTGAGCTGTTTGTGACTGGGGGTGCAGAGCTGGGGTATGGGCGCAAGGCCATTCCGGGCACCCCCGTGGAGCCCCCCACCATCCCTTCCTGATTTCCCAAATTTCCACCCGGGCCTTCCTGCTTAGGACTCCCACCCCAAACTCAGTATCCCAGATTTCAGCTTCTACCATCTACAGACCCCAACTCTAGACATTAACTCCACTTACCAATGTGCCAAACCACCCCGCGAGTTCCCATAAAACCAGTTTGTAGCCAGGAGGAGGAGGGCATCACGACAATTTTTTCTACCTTCGAGTTCTGCCACTCAAGGACGGCGTCCGCGCTCCCCATCCCAGGTGTTTCCACGCGTAGCCTCGACCCGAGGGACTACAACTCCCGGCAGGCCTTGCAGCAGGCTCCTGGGGAGGTACTGCCGGTCGGCTTTACCCTAGCTAATACAAAGGCCCGCAGGGGAGAATAAATTAAACCCTATTAGGAGATAATAGTGGAGGTGAAACAAAAGGGCCTCCTCGTTATTCTAGGTCCTTAAGGGAATGGCGTTATGAGCTCGCTGGCTGTGGAATAGGAGGATGGCGGGCTCCAGAAGTTCTGCGGGAAGCAGCAGCAAGGGTTGAGAGTCCTTGGTCAGAGGGAGGAGGGGCTGGGATCCTGGACTCCTGGGTTTGTGGGAGGAGGAAACATGGGGCGTGGACCCCCCAGTTAGGGAAGAGCGTACCCTGGATTCCCTCAGGGGCGCGGGGCCCAGTTTGGGTTGAATCTCCCCAGTGGGGGGTGGGGGGGTGGGGCCGCATGACTGCTGCGGATTGGCCGCTTCGGAGGGTGTGCGGCAACCGCTGATTGGCTGAGGCGGGGTTGGGTGCGGTCGTGGCTGCCACGCCCCTCGGGCTCCAGGCCGGGTGGTGGGAGAGGGAGACTGGGGCATAGGAAACCAAACTGGGTGAGACTTTGTGTGGGAAGGCTGGCAATTTGCCAAGGCCTGTGGTGTTAGGACTGGGTGACAGTGAGCCGGGGACAGAATTCGGGGCAGAATATCCCAGAGTAGAATTATGCAGGCACAGTGGCCCAGGAATCGGAGTTTGAAGACCCAACAGGAACAAGATTTTGGTTCTTGTAATCCGGATGCAGGAGTTGGGGGAATCCTGACCTCAGGAGGTTTTGGGGCCACAGTGACCGAGGAGTTCGGTATGCAGGTTTGAATTGCTAGGGATTAGAAGGATCCTGATGAGCTGTAATTAGCTAACTCTGCCCCTGGGGGTTCTGTCATTGGGGAGACATTCACAAGGGGGCATAACCAGCTAAACCTACCCTAGGAGCTCTAGGGGCTGTCCTTAGAGGCTCACTCATGCGTTGGTGGATTAAAATTTTTCGGGTCTCACTGATGGGACTGGAACCATGTGTGTTGTATCTTTTCTAAAAATGATATTTATTTATTAATGGGGGGGGGAAGAGGGGAGGGAGAGGGAGAGAGACAAGCGGACTCTGCGCTGAGCAAAGAGCCAGCGACGGGCTCTATCTCTTGATCCCCATAGCATGACCTGAGCTGAAATCAATAGCCGGAGCCTTAACCGATTGAGCCACCCAGGCATCCCTATTTATTTCAGGTATTTATTCATTCTAGAGAGAATGAATATGTGAGCGTGGAAGAGGGGCAGAGGGGGAGGGAGAGGGAAAGGCAGAGAATCACAAGCTGACTCTGCGCTGTGTGGGACTCCATCTCAGGACCTTGAGATCATGACCTGAGTGGAAACTAAGAGTCTGACGCCTAACGGACTGAGGCACCCAGCTGCCCCATGTGTTGGATCTCTTAAAAAGTTATAAAGAATACACATACATTTTCTCCTTGGAAGGAAAAACTATATTCCAACTGGGGGGGGGGTTGACTGCGACCCCTTCATCCATCCCTACCTGCCACCCTTTTCAGAGGCCTTTTTCCAGGGTCCTTTTCCTTTTCATTTGCATGCTATATGCGCCCGCCACGACACTTACAGCAAAGCACTCTCTGCCTTATCACCAAGGGATGGAGACACGCAGACTTTCCAGTTCTTGGTCTTTTAGCTCTTGCCTCAGGCTGCTTATCCTCGTTAGGGTTCCGTGACAGTACCTATTAAAATGCACTTAAACAAACAAACAAAACTTCATGCACTGTCTTGCACAGCGATAGTGTGACGGGAACAGAATCTGGGTGGGAGTTGAGAGGAGGGTGCATGTCCACCTACTCCCCTAGCCCCGCAGATTCCAGCGCACGCGCCCTCTGGCAGGGCCCAGCTCCCCACCCGAGCCCTATAATTGGGGCGGCCCGACCCTCCTGCCGCGTAGGGCAAGCAGCCCTCCAGCGGGAGGGGGCGTGAGCGGGGCGGGGCCGGAACGTCTTAATCCCGGGCCGCGCCGCGGGCGAGCACAGTTACCCGGCGCACCCACCATGGCCGCAGCCGCACTGGGACAGGTGGGTTCGCGGCCCCGGACCCGGCAAACGGGAGAGGGGGTGGGGAGGCGGGGGAGGCCCACTTCCGGGTGGACCACTAGCTCCAGGCCCCGTCCGGCTTCGCGCCCCCGGCGCTCGGGTTCCGCTGCCGAGCGCCGAGAAGGAGGGGGTCTTTTGGAGAGGAGTACGAGGCTTTACGGGAGGTGGAGGGAGGTAGTTGATCGGACGGGGCCACCAGCGGGAGATGCGAGGGAAACACGGAAGTGGGTACAGTAATGGGACAGGCCCCGGGCTGGGGCGGGTGGGGGCTAGGGGGGGGGGGTAACCGCCAGCCTGTGGGGGCGCCGGGATAAGACGCCCCGAACTTCTGGGGGTGCGCGTAGGATGAAGGCGCGGATCTCGGGTCTGGACTGGGAGTTGGAGCCACGGCCCCGTTCTCTTGAACTAGAAGTTAAGATGTATGCGGACTGTCCCTGCAAGCTCGCCTCCAGAGCTGCGCATCAGCCTTCCAGCTTCCCGCTGTCCCAGAGACGGGTCCTCCCGGTCCCTTCTGACCCCGAAGAGGTCGACCCGCAGAGTTTGGAGAGTGGGGTTTTACAGCACAGTTTCTCCGCGAGAAAGGAGACGCTGACAGCTCGCAGAAGGGATCTTTACAGCCGTGCCCGGCGGCACCATCACACTAGGAAAAGGGGTGTTCGCCTCCTGTTCTGCCCCTGCCCCGCCCCGGGACTCCTGCCCCAGCTAGATCGAGAGCAGGGCCCATTGTTGCTGTTCTGAGTTTTGGGGGTGACTGACGCTGGGCTATCCCTGGACAATCTGGGCTCTGATGGTGCCACTCCTGGGCTGCGTTGGGAGAGTCCGGGGCAGTTTGGTGGAGTCTTGAGCTGCTGTGAGGCGGTCTTGGTCTGCGATGGGAGCGTCCTGGGCTATTATGGGACAGATCTACTTGTGATGGGATCGGTCCTGGGCCATGATGAGGACAGTTTGGGGCTGTAATAGGGACATTCCCTGGCTGAGACAAAGGATAGCACTGCATTATTACCAGGGAGACTCTTCCTGGGCTGTGATGGGGGCACAGTCCTGAAGCATGAAGGGCAGTGCTGAGCTATGCAAAGACAGTGCTGGGCTCTGATGGTCACATCCCTGCTGAGAGGACACCCCTGGATTGTGCTGGGGACAGTCCTAGGCTGTAATGAGACCCCAGGAGGCTCCATCACGTTGCAGAGCCCTACTTTGTGCCTGTCCCCCTCCCTCTCCCCTTCCTTGTTTTTAAATTCAGCCCAATTTTTTTTTTTTTTTTAATTCAGCCCAATCTTTTCACACTCTTTGTCCCAGTAGCCCGTCTACCATCCCCTGGACCCAATTCCCATGGCTTGGGGTGTCAGATGGTAGAGCCCTTTCCCTGAGCTGAGGTGAGACACCACCCCCCCCCCCCCCTACAGAAATGTCCTGGAAGGATAAAGTCAGCTTCTTCCAGGACAAGAGGGTCTTGATGGCCAGAGGGACCTCCCAAGTGTGTGGTGGCCATTGCTGATTGTCAACCTGGGCACTGCCCGGCTCCTTCTCTCTGCCCTGTGGGTGTGTTTTTCTGCCTCTCCCTTCTCTATCTCTTGGATATACTCTGTTTCTAGGCATCCCTGAGTCAGTTTCTTTCCAGGTGTTGGCATCACTCTGTCTCTTTGTTTTTCCTCCTTTCTCTGGGTCTCCTTTCTCTTTGTGCTCTCTCCTGAAGGCTGGTCTTTGTCTATTTACTTTCTCCTCCCTCCCTGAGGCCTCCCTCAGCCTCTCTGTATCTCACCCTTGGCATTTGTCTAGATTTCTCCAGACTTGACTTAACCTGAGTTTGTCTCCCAATCTGTCTCTTGTAGCAGTCTCTCTTTATGATCATATCTGTTTTGGCATCTTGTGTTCTTTTTTTTTTTTTTAAGATTTTATTCATTTATTTGACAGAGAGAGAGATCACAAGTAGGCAGAGAGGCAGGCAGAGAGAGAAGGGGAAGCAGGCTCCCTGCTGAGCAGAGAGCCTGATGCGGGGCTCGATCCCAGGCTCCTGAGATCATGACCTGAGCTGAAGGCAGAGGCTCAACCCACTGAGCCACCCAGGCGCCCCGGCATCTTGTGTTCTTGATTTCTGTTCTCAGTTTTGTTTCCCCTTTTTAAATTTTATTTCATTTTATATTTAAGTAATCGCTCCACCCAACCCGGGGCTCGAACTCAGGACCCTGAGATCAAGAGTCACCTGCTCTTCCAACTGAGTCAGCTACGCACCCGCCTCGGCTGTGTTTTCTATTTCTTTCTTTTTTTTTTTAAGATTTTATTTATTTATTTGACAGAGAGATCACAAGCAGGCAGAGAGGCAGGCAGAGAGAGAGGAGGAAGCAGGCTCCCCGCTGAGCAGAGAGCCCGATGGGGGGCTCGATCCAAGGACCCTGAGACCATGACCTGAGCCGAAGGCAGCGGCTTAACCCACTGAGCCACCCAGGCGCCCCTGTGTTTTCTATTTCTATGTCTATTTGTTTTCTCATTCTTGCTTTTCCCTCCCTTTTATTTATTTTATTTTTTTCCATTCTGGCTTCTTCTGAGCGTTACTCTCCTGCCCAGATACTGGCTGTCTCTGCCCTGGGTGTCTATCCTTTGTGCTCTGGGTCTCACCGCCAGAGTTGCGTGTGCTACACGGCGCCACCTAGAGGCCATGCCGCGGACCCACACTCTCATCCGCCCAGAAGCCCTTGGGCCCTGCATGATTGGGAACCACACCTCAGACTTCACGCTCCACAGACCGCATTGGCCCATGACTCACCTACTGACCGGTGACGGCTGCCATTCATGTTGGTTCTCACTGACTGGTGTCTGCTCACCCAGCTCACAGGGCAGGAAATGGCTGGGCTGTTCTGTCTGCACCAGCTTCAGGACCCAGCTGCTTTCCTGCCGGGCTGGGAAAGAGGTGTTGTGAGGTCAAAGAATACTGGGGAGAGGCCACCCTCATGGACAGACAGACTGGCTCTCCCTTGTTTGTCTCAGGCAGGCCACAGATGTTTGTCTGAGCAGGGTCTTTGTTGATGACTAGGATCACACCCCAGGTCCATGGGGCTGCCTCTCAGCCCTGGGATCTGAAGGGAATTGGAGGCACTGGTGTCCAAGGTATGGGGCTGGGAGCTTAGGTAATCTGAGCCCAGTTGGTCTAATATCCTGAAAGAATAAGGACTTGGACTCCTGGATCTGAGACAGAAGGGGCTGGGGGCCTGGACTCCTGGGTCTGAGAGAGGAGGGACTGGGGACTGATCTCCTGGGTCTGAGGGAAGAAGGGCTGGGGGCCTGGACTCCTGGGTCTGAGGGAGGAGGAGGCTAGAGGTCTGGACTCCTAGGTCTGAGGGAGGAGGAGGCCAGAGGTCTGGACAGCAGGGTCTGAGGGACGAGGGGTCTGGTGGCCTGGCCTCCTGGGTCTGAGAAAGGTGGGACCAGGGACTGATCTCCTGAGTCTGAGGGAAGAAGGGCTGGGGGCCTGGGTTCCTGGGTCTGAGGGAGGAGGAGGTCAGAGGTCTGGACTCCTAGGTCTGAGGGAGGAGGGGAACAGGGGCCCAGCTTCTGGGTTCTGGGGAAATATGGCCTCTACATTCCTCACTTTTCAAATTCTTATCAGAATTTGTGTCCCCCAGGGATGCCTTCACTTACCTGTGCACCGTGCCTCACTGTCTTCTGTCTGAGCTGATCTCAGGGCTGGGGCCAAAGTTCCCAGGGGTGGGAGGTGCCTGTGTTTGACTTTGCCCTGGCTGGGAGGCGACAGGAGCTGATTCAGCCCTTGCTAGGAATTGTCCTTGTGAGGACAGGGGCACCTCCCACAAGGTGCTGATCTGACAGGGGAGTGGACTTGTCCAGGAACACATGGTCCATGTAGAATGCACTGGGCCTTGGACAGACCAGGGCAGAGGGGCCTCCCAAGTGCATGGTGGCAAAGGAGGCCCATGGTCCCCTGCTTTTTCTACCTTTCCTGGCCTCTCTGCTTTTCTTACTTCTGTCCCCATCCCCAGATTTGGGCCCGAAAACTCCTCCCTGCCTCTTGGCTTCTGTGTGGCCCCAGAAGATATGCCTCATCCAACTTCAAGGTGAATGGAGGGGAATGTACTTTTGGATCTCAAGGTGGGACTGGGGCCAGGACTGCTGGGCCTGAGGGGGGAAGGGGGTGGGGGGTCAGGACTCTTAGGTTTGAGGAAGGGGAGGGCAGCTGGATTTGGGCATCTCCAAAAGGGTCCAGGGTCCAAAGGTGAAGGTGTTTGGCAATGGGGTCCTACTAGTCTGCTGTAAGGCTGTGAGAGAGATGTGATAGGGTATGTCCCAGAAGCCTCTGGGGCTACAGGTCTTTTTCGTCTTTGGATCTTAGCCCCAGAGGTTCATGGTAGTTGTAGTTTTTCACTTTGAAGTTGCGACCGGATTTCAGGATACTTGGGTCCCCGTCTTTTCTCAGGCTGCAGACCTGCAGCTGGAAATGACACGGGAGCCTCACCAGAAGCCTGACGCCAGCAAGCCCCTGGTGTTTGGGAAGATATTCACTGACCACATGCTGGTGGTAGAATGGAAGGAGGAGAAGGGCTGGGGCCAGCCCCGTATCCAGCCCTTCCAGAACCTCATGCTGCACCCCGCCTGCTCCGGCCTCCACTACTCGATGCAGGCATGGCCCCAACCTCCCTCCCCGTCTCTCTGCATCTCTTCCCCCTTGCCGTGTCTCTCGCTGAGTCCATTTTTCCCTGGGCATGCACACACTTTGTGTGTTTCTTCTTGCTCAAGATGTGTTCCCTGAGGTCTCTTGTGTTCCAGGCCCCCTGCAGTGTGATGCCGGGGTCCCCAAGAAGAGCAGACCCAGTTCTTCCCCTCGAAAACCCCATGTTCGGGTTACAGCCCCAGGCAGTTGTGCCCTCAGGGAGGCCCCTGAGGCATCGTGGGAGCCAAAACAGGCACCGATCCCACCTCTAACTTGAAAGGAAGTAGGGTCTCTTTCAGCAAAGAAAGTGTAGGGTGTCAGCGGGAGAGGGAGCCACCAGTACAAAGACACAGTACAAAGGAGAGCCCGGCGTTTTGGGGGAATTGGGGGATTGAACGCAATAGGGGAGGCTGAGGATGCCATCAGGGGCCTCAGAGGGGCTGAGGGCTGGCACCTTGTCAGGAGGGCAGCCTCTTTGAGGGCGCTGGGAGCCATGGAGGACCCTGAGGAGGCATGGAACAGGTTGGCTCTGGCTGTAGTGACACCCCTTAGGCTGATTGGAGGATGGGCTGGAGGGGAGAGCTGGAGGCCAGGAAGCCCGAGCTGGGGCCAGAGCCGGGGGAGGGACGGAAGGAAGGGTCTGGAAGGCTGGAAAAGAGCAGGAATGGAGGGCTGAGCATGGCGCCCAGAGGTGTGGCCAAGGTGACCAGTTAGGTCATGGGGCTGTCCCCCTATGGGGACTCCTCTGGAGATCGGCTTTGCCGGACTTGCTGAGGGGCCTTTGAGGGAAGATATCTAGAAGGCATTCAGGTGATGACTCAAAGCTGTGGCTGGAAGCAGAGTCTTCCTGAGGCAGCTTCTGTGCTGACAAGAATTTGGATGAACATGTTTCAGCCCTAGTAACCGGTGTCAGCTCAGGAGGCTGAGATAAGAGGGGCCAGATCCTGTGAGGCCCCCAAGGCCAAGGTCAACAACAGGCTGGGGGTGCAGATCAACTTTGTGGGATTTTTTATTGTTGTTGTTGTTACTTTTACAAATATTTTGGGGCACCTGGCTGGCTCAGGCATTGGAGAATGTGACTCTTGATCTCAGGAGTCATCAGTTGGAACCCCACAAAGGCTGTAGAGATGACTTAAAAAAATTTTTTTTAAAGTTTTTATTATGGGAAATTTCAAACAAAAATAGAATGATATATAAGCCCCCCACCACCACCCTGCTTCATCAGCGAGCGCCTGTGGGTCCCCATCTGGACTCCCATCTTCGTGCCCCCCCCTTTCTCTAAGATTTTGAAGCAAACCCTGGACTTTTCAGTATTTCACCCATAGCAAGTCCAGTGCTTCTCAAGAATGCAAGGAATCTTTAATTTTTTTATTTTAAAGATTTTTATTTATTTGTCAGCAAGAAAGAGAGAGAGCACAAGCAGGGGGAGCCGCAGGCAGAGAGAGAAACAGGCTCCCCATTGAGCAAGGAGCCAGAGGTAGGGCTTGTTCCCAGGACCCTGGGAACATGACCTGAGTCAAAGGCAGATGCCTAACCGGCTGAGCCACCCAGATGCCCCAGGATTCTTTAAAAACAGAACTTGCCTCTGCCTTCGGCTCAGGCCACGATCCCAGAGTCCTGGGATCAAGCCCCGCAGGCATGGGCTTTCTGCTCAGCAGGGAGCCTGCTTCCCCCTCTCTCTCTGCCTGCCTCTCTGCCTACTTGTGATTTCTGTCTGTCAAATAAATAAATAAAATCTTTAAAATTAATTAATTAAAGTATTTCAAAGGAAAAAAACAAAAACAAAAAACAGAACTTTCATGCCATCACTGTTCCGGAGAAATCGGACCAGTAACACGGAAGGGATTTAAGCAGGGTGATCCCTTGGCACCTCTGGGGGTGTGTCTCCTGTCTTCTTGTCTCTCTCTGTCCCTCTGTCTGTCTCTGCCTCCTCCTCCTCTTCCTCTCTGAGCTCAGCGGGTTGATCTCTCCTCTGGTCTGTCTCTGCATCTGTGTCTGAGTCCTTGTGTATCAGGCGCTGTTTCGGGATCTCTCCATGTGGCTCGGGGGTTCCCTGAGGTGGGGTTTGAGCTCCATCCCCCACCCGCCCGTCCCCGCAGCTCTTCGAGGGCATGAAGGCGTTCAAAGGCAGCGACAAGCGCGTGCGCCTCTTCCGCCCCTGGCTCAACATGGATCGGATGCTGCGCTCTGCCCTGCGCCTCTGCCTGCCGGTGAGGGGCCCTGGCTGGCCCCAGGGGAGCAGGTTGGTGGGGGGGGTAAGGGTGGAGGAGAGTGCTGACTCGTGGGGATCTTGCCCAGAGTTTTGATAAGGTCGAGTTGCTCGAGTGTATCCGCAGTCTGGTGGAAGTGGACAAGGACTGGGTCCCTGAGGGCAAGGATACCAGCCTCTACATCCGGCCTGTGCTCATCGGAAATGAGGTGGGCTGGACTCCCTGACTGGGGGGTTTGGGGTGGGGCCTGGACTCCTGGGTCCCTGATGCCACCTTCCGCCCACCGCAGCCCTCGCTAGGTGTCAGCTGCTCCTCACAAGCGCTCCTGTTTGTCATTCTCTGCCCCGTGGGCGCGTACTTCCCCGGAGACGCCATGGATTCTGTCTCCCTCCTGGCCGACCCAACCTTCATCCGGGCCTGGACGGGTGGGGTGGGTGACTACAAGCTGGGGGGGTAAGTAGTCCCTGCAGCAGTCCCTCCCCCAACCCTTCGTATCCCCCTACGTGTCCAGGATGCTGGACATCCGAGACACTGGCTGTCGTGCTTCGGGTGTGGATCTGTGTCTTTGGATGTCAGTTGCCCTTTCTGTCTCGTTTCACATGGCTGGGGACAGCTCTGCTTGCCCTTGGGAATGGGATGCTGTTGGCACTGTGGCGGGAGTGCCAGGGGAGGCTGTGCTAAGCGCTGTGGACACGTTGGCTCAGAATTTGGCCAGGGGAGGGTAAAAGTCAGTGGAGAAACCCTGATTGGCCGCCCGGGAAGCCTTCAGGAATGAAGTTTATTTTTAGCTCATCGGTGTCTTGAGCACCAAGGCTCGGCCAGCGCCCCGCCCTCCCCACCCCCACACGCAGCTCTCCTAGTCCCCTGGGCCTCCAGTGACCTCCATGCTCTGTGGGGGCTTCCTGTGGAAAGCCAAGGACCTTGATTCAGCAGGGCAGGGAGGGTACGCCCCCAGGTGATCCAGGCAGGAGGTGGGGTGACGGTGTGTTGGGGATACCGAGTGTGGCCCCAGCTGGGAGCTTCATACGGGTCCTTTCCACACCTCCCTTGTGAGGCTCCCAGGGCCAGACCCTGTGCCCAGCGAAGCTGGGGACGCAGATGAATCAGGTGCGGGCCCTGCCTTCCAGGGGCTCCCAGGCTAGAGGGCGCCCCAGTACCCAGAGCCGCCGGCGCTGTGATGGAAATGGCTGGGACACTGCTCACTGTGTTGGGGAGTGAGCCCTCAAGTGAGTCTGAGGGAGGAGCCGTTTCCTGGTCAACCATGCTGCTCTCTGCCAGGAATTACGGGCCCACCGTGTTGGTGCAGCAGGAGGCGAAAAAGAGGGGCTGTGAACAGGTGCTCTGGCTCTATGGGCCTGACCACCAGCTCACCGAGGTGGGCACCATGAACATCTTCATCTACTGGACCCACGAGGATGGGGGTGAGCCCTTCCGTGACATCCCCCCCACCGGAAGTGGGTCTATCGTAACTCCTAGCCTGCTGTGGGGAATGGGGGGGGGGGGGGGGGGGGGGGTTTGGGTGGCCTCAAAGAAGATGGGCGGGTGTGCCTGAGGGCATGAGGTAACCCTCCAGCCCTTGAACTTGCCCCAGTGCTGGAACTGGTGACCCCCCCACTGGACGGCGTCATCCTGCCCGGAGTCGTCAGACAGAGTCTGCTGGACCTGGCTAGGACTTGGGTGAGGGCGCTGTGTCCGTGGGTGGCTGGAATGATGGGCTACTGCGGGGGGTGGGGGGAGGGGCGGGCGCAGAACTTCAGGAGGATCCAGAGGGGGCTGTGACACCCCATCAGCACGTCTCTGCTCCCGCTTCTCTCTGGGTGTCTGTCCCCTCGGGTGTCTTTGTCCCCGTGCCCTGGGAGGACGAGGCAGGGCTCTGCGGCGGGGGCCGGTCCTGGGCTCACGGGTATCGCCCGGCAGGGTGAGTTCCGGGTGGCAGAGCGGAAGATCACCATGAAGGACTTGTCGCGGGCGCTGGAGGAGGGGCGGGTCCGGGAAGTCTTTGGCTCTGGCACCGCTTGCCAGGTCTGCCCTGTGCACCAAATCCTGTACCAAGGCAAGGTGAGGTGGGGCTGCCCTCGGAAACGGGAGGGAAGAAGAGGGGTTTCCCGGTCCTCACGGCACGGTCTTCTCCAGCACTTGCATATTCCCACCATGGAAAACGGGCCTGAGCTTATCCTCCGCTTCCTGAAGGAGCTGAAGGCGATCCAGGTGAGATGCACCGGCTAGGGCGTGGGCTGGATGTTTGCTCCCCGGGAAGTTGCCGTCCCAGGAGCCTTTGGACTGGGAGCCCTGCTGCCCCGCAGTCCCAAGAGCCAATAAAGGCCCCTGCCGTGGGCCTCTGGGCCCCAGACCGAGTCACTCTTCCTTTCCTGGGAGCCTCTAAATGGTGACTCGAGGAATCCCCCTTCCTCCGCCTCTGTGGCTCATGCGTGTCCTTGCGGTGGGGACCCCTTCCCAGCGACCCGTGGGAGTTCGGGCCGGAAGCCCCGCGGGGAGCCCGTGGAACCCTGGGCTTTCCCTTTGGCCTGAGAAATTTCCTTCCGCAAGTCCCTGGACCCTCGTGCCCCTCTGTGGCCCAGGAGTATTACCTCTCATCAGCCTCTGGAGGTGTTTCCATACAACTCGGCCGAGGTATATCTTTTGTGAGAACCTGTGGGCTCCTTTCCTGGCACTCGACCTAGAACTGCCTTTCCTGTGAGGTTCTCTAATGTCCTGCGCATCGGGACCTAGAACAACACCTCTCCTCACTCTCCGGGACATCTCAGCCGAAAACGACTCCTTTTCCACCGAAAGCCTTTCAGGCCTTCCAGTAACTTTTTGCAGAACTCCATCTCCCTTACGCCTCTGCGCCCCCTCGGCCATGGTTCCCCTTCCCTACGGCTGTAGGCCGGCCTGCGGGAAGTGGACTACATTTCCCATGAGGTCCCGGGGCGCACATCCGCAACCGTTCAGCCTGGGACGCCGCCGGGCTTGCTGGGAGTTGCAGTGTAACTGCTCTGACACCTCGCTTCTGTTGTCCCGCAGTACGGAGCAGGAGCCCACGACTGGATGCTGCCAGTGTGACGCTAGAGACTCAGCCCTACCTCTCCCCGGATCCACCCCCCACCCCCGCGGCATCTAGTCCTCCACGGGCCCTCCCCTCCCTACCAATGACTCACCTGAAGTGCAATATGAAATAAAAGGCCGGGGGCTGCCGGGACGCCTGGGTCTCTGGCGCCCCCACATGGTCGACACTCCCAAAGCCATAAGGGTCGGACCCGGGCGTCTAGGCCCCTAGCCCCGCCTCTCAGATCTTGGGGGATTTGGGCTTCCCGCTGCTCCGTGTTGTGGGGTCAAGGATACACTTTGACCCGACCCAACTCGACTTCGCATCTCTCCGTTTTCAGGCCGGATCTCCCGGTGCTGCTGTTGATTTTTTTTTTTTCCTTTTGCTGCAATTTTGAAATAAATGCCAAAGAACAAGACATTAACTGTTTTCTCAATGTTGCAACTCAGACGCTCTAGTGTTTTCACCGGCAATCCTTGTTCTGGGCCTTCTTTTTTTCAAAGACCAGGCAATCCGGGCCCCCAGTGACCTGGCGGGTTCTCTGATGTGGGAGATTTTCGCACCTCCTCACACCCTGAGTCTAGCCTCTTGCCCCCACCAACCCACGCCTCCTCTACTTTCCCATCTTTGGGAAAGTCCCGCTGGACATCCAGTCACTAGGCCAAATCCCTCCCTCCCGGCTGTCCCCCTTTCTCCCCAAAGTCCATCACACTCAAGTCCTGTCCTCGGGGCACCTGGATGGCTCAGTCGTTAAGCTTCTCTGCCTTTGGCTCAGGTCATGATCCTGGGGTCCTGGGATCGATCCAGCGCCAGCTCCTGCTTGGTGGGAAGCCTGCTTCGCCCTCTCCCACTTCCCCTGCTTGTGTTCCCACTCTCTGTATCTCTGTCTTTCAAATAAATAAAACCTAAAAACAAAAACAAACAAACAAAAAAACCAGTCCTCCTGTCCCCAGCTCTGCCCTGTCTCCTCCTCTGTGTCCTCTCAGCCCTGCTTCAACCCAGTTCTTGTCTTCTCCTGCCCGGACCCTTGCCCTACCTAGCCGGCTCTCTGCAGCCAGTCAGGCCCCCAAAGGGTCCTTGTCCACCCAAAGCTGCCTCTGCTCACTCTTTTCCCAGGATGTCCCAGCACCCACGGCCAATACTGCAGATAGTGGGCCCTGGTGGGTGAGGAGTGGGGCAGGATGCTTTACCCGTGGCTGAGGGTGAACATCAGAAAGCTGTAAAACCTAGTCCCCGCTCCCTCCCTGTGGCATGCCTTGTGTCCCAACCTTGGCTCTTTCACACATACACTTTTTATTTCTTTTTAAAAGATTTTATTTATTTATTTGACAGAGATCACAAGTAGGCAGAGAGAGAGAGAGAGAGGAGGAAGCAGGCTCCCCGCGGAGCAGAGAGCCCCATGTAGGGCTCAATCCCAGAACCCTGGGACCATGACCTGAGCCAAAGGCAGAGGCTCTAACCAACGGAGCCACCCAGGCGCCCCCCACGCACATACTTTAATAATGGTCATGTGTAGCTTTAGAAAGAGCCAGAACTTAGGACCGGGCTAATGTAGGAAAATGTTGGGGTTCAGAGCCGATGACCAAAGAAGAATTCTGAAAATGTCTTTGGTGCAAAAAGCTGATTTTATTTCAGCACGGGGATAGGATCTGTGGGCAGAAAGCTGTACTGGGGTCATGAGGAGTGGCCTGTTATATACTTCCAAGTTGGGAGGGGGTTGGGGATAATGTAAGTCTCTAAGAAATTTTGGAAGCAAGGTTTCCAAGACCCTGAGGGGGCTAACTATTGTTAAGAGAAGGTCATTTATTACTGTCTAATAAAACCTCAGTCATGAGACCCTGGATGTATATCAGTGGGCCCTATGCCTGGGGGATGACAGTCAACATACATCTTGGGGGAGGGGCAGGTAGAGATAAGGGAAGTTTCCAAAGAAATTTTTGTATGTTAAAATAGATTGACAGGATCCTGGGGGGTCAGGATGAATAATGTTAACGTAAGATGGCCTTTTGCCCTTAGCAAAGTATTAACATGGAGGCAGCTGAGTTCCTAGAGGAATGTCACTCTTCCTGTTTCGAGGACTTGTCAATGGGCTATAAGTGGTAAGGAAATTGAATGTTTCTTTTGCCTTTGCATCCCACATCACGGGCATATCCATTCGATTGCAGGTGTAGAGATAAATGTGCCTCCTTTATCTGCTTGGTGTGTGACCTTGGGCTGGTCGCTATCTCTGACCCCCCTCTGACTCCCTTTGTGACCCACATGGGACTAGGACAGGCACAGTCTGTCCAACAGTTAGTTATCAGCTCTGGGACAAAATTCCAATTAGTGGATCACCATTGTCATCCCCTCTCATCTCCTTTTGTCAGTGATTTTTCAAGAGAAGGTCATGCACGCTATGGGGATATTTGTGTGGTTGCCTCTGGGAAAGCTTTCTTCCCTCCATAAAAGAAATTCTGAAAGAAGACAACGTTTTCTTTTCTTCCCTCCCTTTGGCTGCGATTATCTGGAATTGTGATGCTTGGAGTGGCCGCAGCCATTTCACACCCAAAAGTGACACTGGCCACACACTGAATGCCAAACACAGAGATGTCAGGTTCTCCAACCATTATGCCTGATTTCTAGGGATGCCTGGGTGGCTCAGTTGGTTAAGGGTCTGCCTTCGGCTCAGGTCAAGATCCCAGGCTCCTTGATCAGCGGGGAACCTGCTTCTCCCTCTGCCCTCTGCTCCCCCTGTTCGTGCTCTCACCCACTCTCTCTCTGACAAATAAATAAATAAACCTTTTAAAAAAACCCACCTGATTTCTAGATTGTTTTGCTTTAAAAAAAAAAAAAGAAGTAAAAATTAAACAAAACTGGTTTAAGGGTGCCTGGGTGGCTCAGTGGGTTGAAGCCTCTGCCTTCGGTTCAGGTCATGATCCCATGGTCCTGGGATCGATACCCGCTTCGGGCTCTCTGCTCCGTGGGGAGCCTGCTTCCCTTCCTCTTTCTCTGCCTGCCTCTCTGCCTACCTGTGATCTCTCTCTGTCAAATAAATTAAAAAAAAAAAAACTGGTTTAAGCCACTTTTGTCAGGTTGTGGTTTGCTTTTGGGTTTTTTCATATTTTGTAGGGTTTTTGTTTTGTTTTGCTTTGTGACCTGCAGTCAAAGATTCTTTGCTTCTTTGCTACCTGTCCCAATGGCCAGAGCTAATTATACCCAAGGAAAATCTCTGACTCTGGTAGCCAGTTGAATTCCTGGGCAGTAACTGGGCCCCGAAAGGGTAGGCCAGATTTTATTTTCATTTTTTAAAAATATTTTATTTATTTATTTGACAGACAGAGATCACAAGTAGGCAGAGAGGCAGGCAGAGAGAGAGAGAGGAGGAAGCAGGCTCCCCACCGAGCAGAGAGCCCGATGCGGGGCTCGATCCCAGGACCCTGGGATCATGACCTGAGCCGAAGGCAGAGGCCCCAACCCACTGAGCCACCCAGGTGCCCCCGTAGGCTAGATTTTTATCATAGATTTGCATCTGAAGGGAAAGGACAGCATAAATAGCCATTATTATGAGGTTAACAAAACCAGAAGCCCTCCAATAGAGACGGAGTCCCTGCGAAGTAAACATAACTTATCATTAGTTAAGGATTGTTATTTTTTTTTAAAGATTTTATTTATTTATTTGACAGAGAGAAATCACAAGTAGGCAGAGAGGCAGGCAGAGAGAGAGGAGGAAGCAGGCTCCCTGCTGAGCAGAAAGCCCGATGTGGGGCTCGAACCCAGGACCTGGGATCGTGACCTGAGCCGAAGGCAGCGGTTTAACCCACTGAGCCACCCAGGCGCCCCAAGGATTGTTATTTTTAAAATGAATTAATGAATACCTATTTGGCTAATCGTTGCGATTTCTAATTCTGTAAATATGGGTAGATGTGACCCACATTAAGGCCCCTTGGTTGAGGCGGGGGTGGGGGGGTGGTCCTCATGGCTTTTGAGGAAGGTCAAGAGGTCTCAGGACCAAAAAGTCCATGAGCGATGCTTGGTACTTAGCACAAGCTCATGCGAGACTTGGTTAAATGTTAAAATAAGCAACAGATCTGCTCCTGTTGCGGCTTCTTTCTTACAGGACTTTTGGGGGGACGGGGACCTGGGGAGGCCTTGGAAGCTCTTCGCCCTTCCCTAGGCCTGGTCCTCTGCGTCTCATCGTCTGCGCGTTCCCGGGTTATATCCCGTTACAACCAACTGGTGATCTAGATCCAATCTGAGATCCCACATTTCCGTTCTCCACCTGGCTGCTTACCCTCTTCCTAGGTGGGGAAGGTCCTACGTCTTTTCTTTCTTCCTTTCTTTTTAAAAAAGATTTATTTATTTTGGAGAGAGAGCACGTGAGAGCGGTGGGGGAGCAGAGAAGGAGAGAGAGAATTTCTGAGCAGACGTCTCCTTGAGGCTGGCACCCGACACGGGGATCGATCCCACAACCCTGAGATCGGGACCGAGCGGAGATCAGGAGTCCGGTGCTTCACACACTGAGGCCCCACCCACCCACCCACGCACCCCTTTTGCATCTTTTCTGATCTTTCATGGCCTGAAGAGTCGTACAGAATAACGGTAAAGAGAAGGAGGCAAGAACATAGGTCCCGGCTCTGTTAAATCAGCAGCTCAACCATCCAGGGACGTTGGTCAGTTTCTTGGCAATGCCCTTGCCTTTCTGGGGGCAATTCAACACCGAGATTCCCAAGACGTACCTCCCACACCTCAGTGACCGGAATGGGTCCCACCCTCAAAGCCGAAAAGGAGGCTGGCAGCGTCCCAGTGGCCACAAGGCTCGGCCCAGGCGTCACTGCCGGGAGGAAGCTGGGGTCTGGCGGCCTTGATGTCTCTCGCACACTGCCCTATGGCTACCGGGTCATGCTAGGGCTGGTAGCTGGAGAGAGCTGTCCCTAGACTGTTAAAAACCAAACACGAAACTGTTTGAAAACAGACATGAGGTCCATCAGGAAGTTAACTAGTGCAAAGGCCAGCCCCACGTCACCAGAGACTGATACCCAGTCTAGGTAAGGGTTCAGCCCCTTTCAGGAATGGCATCTTAAACCATTTGCAAATCCCCTCATCAGCCCTCCTGAGGCCCCCTGCTGTCCCCTAAAGGAAGGGGCCCTTGCCACAACCAATCCACTTTGTTGTTGTTGTTGTTGTTGTTAAGATTTTATGCATTTATTTGAAAGAGAGGGGGAGACAGAGCATGATCAGTGGGGAGGAGGCAGCGGGTAGAGGGGGAAGCAGGCTCCCCGCTGAGCAGGGAGCCGGAAGTAGGGCTCAATCCCAGGACTCTGGGTTCACCACTGGAGCCCAAGACAGACGTTTAACCGACTGAGCCACCCAGGCAACCCAAATTTTTTATTTTTTAAAAGATTGTATCTGGGGTGCCTGGGTGGCTCAGTCGGTTAAAGCCTCAGCCTTCAGCTCAGGTCATGATCCCAGGGTCTTGGGATCGAGCCCCACATCAGGCTCTCTGCTTAGCAGGGAGCCTGCTTCCTCCTCTCTCTCTCTCTGTCTGCCTCTCTGCCTACTTATGATCTCTGTCTGCCAAATAAATAAAAAATAAATAAAATCTTAAAAAAAAAAAAAGATTGTATCTAGGGCGCCTGGGTGGCTCAGTGGGTTAAGACTCTGCCTTCAGCTCAGGTTGTGATCTCGGGGTCCTGGGATCGAGCCCCGCATCGGGCTCTCTGCTCGGCAGGGAGCCTGCTTCCTCCTCTCTCTCTGCCTGCCTCTCTGCCTGCTTGTGATCTCTGTCTGTCAAATAAATAAATAAAATCTTTAAAAAAAAAAAACCACACCGATTCCCTAATGTCATTTAATTGCCCGTGGCAGGTGGAACTGGAGCAACCCGCTGAAGCAGGTGAGGAGTGAGCCACGTGGGTGCCGGGGGAAGAGCATTGTGTGCAGAGAAAACAGCAGTACACGCGCACTGAGACTAGAAAGTGCCCTTAGTGTTCCAGGAACTGTAAGGCAGGTGTGGCCCGCACAGAGTCAGCAAGCCAAGGGTAGACAGTGGCGTTGTGAGGGCAGACAGAGAAGGGGCCAGCTACTTCTAAGCCCGTTGGCCCTCAGGCTTTTCTAGGAATGAGCCTGGAGCTACGAAAAGGTTCCCAGCAGGAAAGGAACTTGACCTTCCTTAGGTGGGAACGGGCGCCCTTTGGCGGCCGTCTGGAGAACAGACTGAGGGAGGAGAGGATGGATGCGGGAAGCTTTCAGTTGGGAGGACTCAGAGCAGTCCCCGTGGGCGGGGGCGGGGTGGGGGGGGAGGTTGCAAGACCAAGGAGGTTACTGTGGCAGAAGCAAAGAGTCATGGGATTCTGGTGCATTTTGACGGTCAGACCAACGGGGCAGACGGGATGCATGAGATCACACCCCTACCAGCCAGGTATGAGAGGAGAAAGAAAGAAAACAGGACTTCTTTCCCTTAACGCTGTCCTACAGGGTAAGGGTTGGGTCCTGCAAGCCTGCTGGTAGCGCCCCTACTTCAGATCCCAGTTCCAATTACAGTTTCTGACCCCGGAGCTACAAATCAGGGCTTCCCACAACCCCTACCTTGGGTTGGACTGACTTGCTAGAGTGGTTAACAGAACCCAGAGAAACGTCCCTTACTAGATGACTGGTTTATTATAAAAGGATATAACCCAGGATCGGCCTGGGGAAGGGGCACGCAGCTGCCACGTTCTCTCCGGCAGTGCCACTGTCCCCAAATTTCCAGCAGTTCATCCACCTGGGAGCTCCCTGAATCCCACCCTGTTGGGTTTTACGACCACTTCAGTACACAGGCATGACTGATTAAATCACTGGCCATTGATGATGAACTCAACCTCCAATTGCTCTCCCCTTCCCTGTGGTCTGGGGGTGGGGGTGGGGGGTGGGACTGAAACTTTTAACCCTCTAGCCACAGGATTGGTTAGACAACCAGCCCCCACACTTAGGTACTTTCCAAAGTCAGCGTTTAAACTCAAATGTGGTTGAAAGGGGTTTGTTAGGAACACCAGGAGGCTTGGTTGCTTAAGTGTCTGCATTTAGTTCAGGTCATGATTCCAGGGTATTGGGATCGAGTCCTGCATCGGGCTCCTTGCTCAGTGGGGACCCTGCTTCTCTCTCTCTGCTGCTGCTCCCCATGCTTGTGCTCTCTTTCTCTCTCTCTCTGGCAAATAAATAAATAAGATCCTTTTTTTTTTTAAAGATTTTATTTATTTATTTGACAGACTGAGATCACAAGAAGGCAGAGAGGCAGGCAGAGAGAGAGGAGGAAGCAGGCTTCCCACTGAGCAGAGAGCCCGATGTGGGGCTCGATCCCAGGACCCTGGGATCATGACCTGAGCCGAAGGCAGAGGCTTCAACCCACTGAATCACTCAGGCGCCCCAATAAATAAGATCCTTAAAAAACAAAAAAGGACTATCGAGAGACCTTGATCACCCTAAAGCACTTAGGAAACTCTAAACGCTTAGGAAGGAATGAAGACCAACGTGTATATTTCTTACTATAAATCCCAGGATCACAGGGTAAGCTCCAGTTTGGAGCTTTTATGAAAAAAGCTGATGAAACATACTGATCAGACCGGCCGCTCTGCGCTGGTTGTATTAATTCACAGCCCTGAAGGGCGCCTGGCTGGCTCAGTCGGTCCAGCCTGAGACTCGTGATCTCGGAGTGGGGGTTCGGTCCCCAGGACGATCCCTGGCCACCCTGCGCACTCACTTTACCAGAATGAGAAATAAAACTCAGTTGTTTCATCCGTGGATATTTCAGGATTTATCTGCCTCGGTGGGTAACATTGTTTTACCTACTACAGGGACCGGGGCTCCTGGGTGGCTCAGGCAGTTAAGCATTGGACGCTTGATGTTGGCTCAGGTTATGGTCTCAGGGTCATGGGCTCGAGCCCCGTGTCAGGCTCCCTGCTCCTGCTTCTCCCTCTCCTCCCTGCTCGTGCTCTCTCTGGCTACCTCTGTTGTCTCTCTCTCAAATAAGTAAATAAAATATATATATTTTTAAAAAGGAACAAAGAAAACCCTATCAACCCAATAGAAGGAAGGAATGGAAAAAACAATTCACTGAATAGACTCCAAATGACTCAAAGAGTTCAATGTTAAACACGCAACCATGAAAGAAAGGGAAGCGAATGTTGGAAAGTTCCTTTCTAACCTGAGTATGAAGAAAGCCTTTACATTGTGACTCATAATCCTGAATTATGAAGCCATAAGAGAAAACTGATGCATTTAGGGGTGGCTCAGTGGGTTAAAGCCTCTGCCTGCGGCTCAGGTCATTGTAAGGGCCTACTTAGCCAGAGCGAGCCATTTTGTTGTTTATGCAGTAAACTTAGATTGAACCTGCCCCTTCCCCCCAAGAGGAAAGCGCTTAAAAACAGAACTGGTAAAATACGGTCAAATAGCCCGCGATAACGGAGCACAGATACAAGGACTTGTCCGGCCCCGTGGAAACGTCCAATCAAGGAAAAGGCACGTATTAATTCCCTACCCGCCAAGGATGAGCCAAGCCAGGTGGAGACATCCAATCAGGAAAGCACCCCCCTAACCACCCAAAATTGTGGGCCCTGCCTTTTGGGCGCCAGTTCTGACCAGAGTGATAGGCTAGTTCAAATAACTACTATAGGGTGAATTGTAATTCAATTGGTCACCTGTGTGTGGCCAGGCCCGACCACGTGGCCTCTGCTCTATAAAAGTTAGTCTGTGTGGCTGGGAGGGGTCCCCTCTTTGCAAGAGACGACCCTGGCCGGTCAGTTTGATTCTCGATGCTTGGCGCGAAATAAAGCCCTGCTTAACTTACGCTTTGTATCAGTCTCGTCCTTTTGTCTACGGACCCTTTCAGCCATGATCTCAGGGTCCTGGGTTCTCTGCTCAGCGGGGAGCCTGCTTCCTCCTCTTTCTCTCTGCCTGTTTCTCTGCCTACTTGTGATCTCTGTCTGTCAAATAAATAAATAAAATCTTTAAAAAAAAAAAAAAAAGAAAGAAAACTGATGCATTTAAACATGGGGAATGGAATCAAAAGTCTTCTTTCTTCTTTTGTTTCTTTTTGAACAAATAGTTCTAAGGCCCTTGGGTGGAGCAGACAAGGTCAGTTTATGAAGGAACAATGGCCCAGAATGGGCTGTCTTGACCTTAGTGGGTTGGGGAGGGCTCAGCATAGTGGGGAGCGCCCAAAGGGTTTTTGCTCGGAGCCGGGGTGGCCTGCTGGTATGGAAGCAGAAGCCCAAGGTAGGTGGCAAGGGTTTGGGGGGGCACAGGAGGGGAGGTGTAACAGACAAGGGAATTGATCAAAGAAGTCTATTTCTTTTTTTAAGGTTTTGCTTTTTATTTTATTTTATTTTATTTTATTTTATTTTATTTATTTATTTATTTGACAGAGAGACAGAGATCACAGGCAGGCAGAGAGAGAGGAAGAAGCAGGCTCCCCACGGAGCAGAGAGCCCGATGCGGGGCTCAATCTCAGGACCCTGAGATCATGACCTGAGCCGAAGGCAGAGGTTTAACCCACTGAGCCACCCAGGTGCCCCTAAGATTTTGCTTTTTTTTTAAGTGATGTCTGCACCCAGTGTGGGGCTCAAACCTACAACCCTGAGATCGAGAGTCGCCCGCTCCCCGGACTGAGCCAGCCAGACACCCTGATCGAAGAAGTCTATTAAGGAAAACAGATGATGTCTTGCGGGGCAAGGAGGGAACGGTCAAGAAAGAATTCTCCAGGGGCACCTGACGGGCTCAGTAGGTAGAGCTTGGGACTCTTGATTTTGGGGTCGTGAGTTCCAGCCCCACATTGCGTGCGGATATTACTTAAATAAAAATTGAAAGGAAAAAAAAGCTAGTAAATTAAAGTTAAAAAGAAAGGAAAAGAATTCTTGAGACTTTTTGGTGCAAAAAAGAGATGTTTTTATTAAAGCACGGGAACAGGACCCGAGGGCAGAAAGAGCTGCTTGGGGGTCATGAGGGGTGACCGATTCTATACTTTTTTAGTTAGTACCTTACACTCAGAAATTTCTGGAAAATAACTCTTGTTTGTACTGTACTTCCAGAATTTCTATACGTTTGTGATTGTTTCAAAGTTAAGAAAAATTAGGGGCGCCTGGGTGGCTCAGTGGGTTAAAGCCTCTGCCTTCAGCTCAGGTCATGATCCCAAGATCCTGGGATCGAGCCCCGCACCGGGCTCTCTGCTCAGCGGGGGGCCTGCTTCCTCCTCTCTCTCTGCCTGCCTCTCTGCCTACTTGTGATCTCTGTCAAATAAATAAATAAAATCTTAAAAAAAAAAAAGTTAAGAAAAATTATTATTCTTAAGATTTCATTTTAAGGGGGCGCCTGGGTGGCTCAGTGGGTTAAAGCCTCTGCCTTCACCTCGGGTCATGATCCCAGGGTCCTGGCATCAAGCCCTGCATAGGGCTCTCTGCTCGGCGGGAAGCCTGCTTCCTCCTCTCTCTCTGCCTCCTTGTGATCTCTGTCTGTCAAATAAATAAATAAAATCTTAAAAAATAAATTAATTAATTAATTAATTTAAAAGATTTCATTTTAAGTAGTATCTACATATATATATCACATCATATACTATGGACATACATATATCATAGCTTTATGTCTATATTTATATATAAGCATGTCTGTAGTCTTTTCCTAAAAGTAGTATAGTTCTTTATTTTTTTAATTAACATTTAATGTATTATTTGTTTCAGGGGTATAGGTCTGTGATTCATCAATCTTACACAATTCACAGCGCTCACCATAGCACATATCCTCCCTAATGTCCATCACCCAACCACCCCATCCCTCCCACCAGCAACCTCCACTCCAGCAACCCTCAGTTTGTTTCCTGAGATTAAGAGTCTCTTATGATTTGTCTCCCTCTCTGGTTTCATCCCATTTCATTTTTTCCTCCCTTTCCCTATGGACCTCTGCCGTGTTTCTCAAATTCCTCATATCAGCAAGATCATATGATAATTGCCTTTCTCTGATTGACTTGTTTCACTTAGTGTAATATCCTCTAGTTCCATCCATGTCATTGCAAATGGCAAGATTTCATTTTTGATGGCTGCATAATATTCCATTGTGTGTGTGTGTGTGTGTGTGTGTGTGTGTGTGTGTGTGTATACCACATCTTCTTTATCCATTCATCTGTTGATGGGACATCTAGGTTCTTTCCACAGTTTGGCTATTGTGGACATTGCTGCTATAAACACTGGGGCCCATGTGCCCCAAATCACTACATTTGTATCTTTAGGGTAAATACCCAGTAGTGCAATTGCTGGGTCATAGGGTAGCTCTATTTTCAACCTTTTGAGGAACCTCCATACTGTTTTCCAGAGTGGCTGTACCAGCTTGCATTCCCACCAACA
>NW_019154161.1:3193173-3260845 GCF_002288905.1 Enhydra lutris kenyoni
GCAAATATCTTCTCCCATTCTGTCAGTTGTCTTTTGGTGTTGTTGACTGTTTCCTTTGCTGTGCAAAAATTTTTTATCTTTTTTTTTAAAGATTTCATTTATTTATTTGACAGATAGAAATCACAAGTAGGCAGAGAGGCAGGCAGAGAGAGAGGTGGGGGGAAGCAGGCTCCCTGCTGAACAGAGAGCCTCGTGTGGGGCTCGATCCCAGGACCCTGAGATCGTGACCTGAGCTGAAGGCAGAGGCTTTAACCCACTGAGCCACCCAGGCGCCCCTGATCTTTATTTTTTAAAAGACTTTATTTATTTATTTGTCAGAGACAGAAAGAGACAGCAAGAGAGAGAACGCACAAGCAAGGGGAGCAGCGGGCAGAGGGTGAAGCAGGCTTCCTGCTGAGTGGGGAGCCAGTTATGGAACTCAGGACCCTAGGATCACGACCTGAGCCAAAAGCTGATGCTTAACTGACTGAGACACCCAAGCATCCCTTTGTTTCTCTTCTTAAAAAACTTAAGCATTTTGCTTGGCTACTGAGAGGATACTTTGTTTACTTTTAAAGTCCATTGACTTTGGGGCACCTGGCTGGCTCTGTCAGCGGATCGTGTCAGAAGATGTGGTATACACACACACACACACACACACACACAGCGGATCACCCTTGATCTCAGGGGTTGTAGGTTTGAGCTCCACGTTGGGTGTGGAGATCACTTAAAAATAAAACCTTTAGGGGCGCCTGGGTGGCTCAGTGGGTTGAGCCTCTGCCTTCAGCTCAGGTCATGATCTCAGGGTTCTGGGATGGAGCCCCACATTGGGCTCCCTGCTCAGCGGAGAGCCTGCTTCTCCCTCTCTCTGCCTGCCTCTCTGCCTACTTGTGATCTGTCTGTCAAATAAATAAATAAAATCTTTTAAAAAAATCTTTAAAGTCCGTTGACTTCAATAGGGTACAATTTGATACTGATTGTTCTTCTGTATCAATCTCCCTGAAATACAATGATTTATGAGAAATATGTATTTTGTCATTCAGATGACCAAAATACGTATTTCTCAGCCGTATTTAGTCTTCATGCAGTTCCTGCAAATGCTTCAGAGCCCTACAGGTGAAAGGGCTGTCTTGTTTTTTGTTTTTGTTTCTGTTTTGAGAGAGAGAGAGACGCTTCATGAATGGGGAATCGTGTCCCTTCTAGGCAGAGAGAGAAGCCTAAGCAGGCTCCATGCCCAACTTGGAGCCTGATGTCGGGGCCAGATCCCAGTACCCTGAGATCAAGACCTGAACCGAAATCAGGAGTCGGATGTTCAACCAGACTCAGTGCCCCAGGCGCTCCAGGGCTGTCTCGTTATTCACGAAGGTGACTTTTGGATTCCAGCCAAAGATGCAGCTGGTCACCAGGAGGACCAGCCTTGTGAACGACGGGGTGGAGCTCTCATTCCCACCTCCACTTCCCCAACCGCGGGCGAGGCTGAATCAGCCAATGCCCAATGACTTAGTCCTCCGTGACTCTGCAAACAAGTCTCCATAAGAACCGGAAAGGCTTGGGGTCTGGAGAGTTCTGGGCTACTGAGCCCAGAGGTCTGGGAGAGCAGGGCGGACTCCAGCGGGCACAGAGGCTTCCCTGTTTTTTCCCAGACCTCACCCTGTGTATCTCTGCATCTGGCTGTTGATTCACTTTCTTTATCATATCCTTTCATAAGCGGCTAAACACAAGTAAGTGTTTCCCTGAGCCAGCCTAGCCAATTAAAAGCATCACAGAGACGGTGGTTGGAACCACCAATCTATGGCGGGTGGGTCAGACGCACAGCCTGAGGTTTAAGCAGACTGATGTCTGGAGGGGGGGTTGGGGGCCGTCTGAACTTGTGGAATCTGAGGCTGCCTCTGTGTAGAGAGTGTCGGAATGGAGTTGAGTTCATGGACACCAGCAGGGACTGCTTGGTGTTGTGTGGGGGGGGAATTCTCCCCCCACCACCACCGTGCTGGGATTTGGAAACACCTCTAGAAGAATTGGAGTCAGCAGACTCCCCTCACACTATATCCTTCTCATCTGGAGCTTCAAATCTTTTGTTTTCTGATAAAGCTGTATTGAGTTACATCTTTTTTTTTTTTTTTAAGATTTTATTTTTCAGCCAACTCCACGTGGACCCAAGGTGGGGTTCAAACTCACAACCTTGAGATCGAGAGTCACATGCTCAACCGACTGAGCCAGCCAGGTGCCCCCATCTTTTAATTATAGCAGCCAAGTATGAGCCATATGTGCCTCAGTCTCCTAATCTGCGAAATGGGGATATAATGTTGCTTTTATCTTTCAGGGATTTTCTGACAATGTAATAAAATAATATTTATTTTTATTTTTTTTAAGATTTTATTCATTTATTTAACAGAGAAAGAGAGAGAGCACAAGCAGGGGGAGCGGGAGGGAGAGGGAGAAGCAGACTCCCCACTGATGCAGGGACTCTATCACAGGACCCCGAGATCATGACCTGAGCAGAAGGCAGACACTCAACCAACTGAGCCATGCAGGTGCCCCTGTTAAATCACATACCTAATTGAGAGAGAGAACCTGGGCCCGGGAGGGGGGCGGAGAGGGAGAGAGCCTCAAGCAGACCGCCCGCTGAGCGTGAAGCCTGACTCTGCGCTCTATCTCATGACCTTGAGATCGTGACCTGAGACCCTGAGATCATGACCCAGACCGAAACCGAGTCACCTGGGCACCCCCCAAAATCAATTTCTTCAACTTCAGCTCCTGGGTGAATGAAGCCTACCTATAAGGTAGGAAACATCACAAGTAAGAAGTATCAAAACTGTGAAGTCAAAATCCTGATCAAAATAGAGGTACTGAAGAAACAGATTTATATCCAGGACACTGGCACCCTTGTAACCAGTTGAATGCAAAGAAATTGATTTGCTGGGGCACCTGGGTGGCTCAGTTGTTAAGCGTCTGCCTTTGGCTCAGGTCATGGTCCCAGGATCCTGGGACCGAGTCCAACATCAGGCACCCTGCTCGGCCGGGAAGCTTGCTTCTCCTTCTCCCAGTCCCTTGGCTTCTGTTCCTTCTCTTGCTGTCTCTCTCTGTGTCAAATAAATAAATAAAATCTTTAAAAGAAAGAAATTGATATGCTGATCACTATACTCCTGTCTGTCTGTCCTTGAGATATTTAAGGCATTTAGAAAAATCTTGTATATTTGAGGGGCGCCTGGGTGGCTCAGTGGGTTAAGCCGCTGCCTTCGGCTCGGGTCATGATCTCAGGGTCCTGGAATCGAGTCCCGCTTCGGGCTCTCTGCTCGGCAGGGAGCCTGCTTCCCTCCCTCTCTCTGCCTGCCTCTCTGTCTACTTGTGATCTCTCTCTGTCAAATAAATAAATAAAAATCTTTTTAAAAAATCTTGTATATTTGATTTGCAAAAAATACGATCAAGCTTGTATTACTGTTTGTCTTCTCTTCAAGGCACTTTACTCGTTTAAGGGAATCTGAGATGAAGTTCATTGATTTATGTTTGCAATGTTCAAATGTTTGGAAAAATCTAAAATTGTGAAATGCACAGCTTGCTATTTTTAGCTGTAGATGTTGTCAGCTAATGTTTAGAGGAAAGTGGATTGCTTAAAAATTCGTTAATCATTACCAGAGAAACAAATAGTTGTGAATATTTGTGTCCATCGATAAAAGCTTTTGTGACATTAAAAGACCTCACCACAGTCTTCTCAGCAAATGATGCTGGGGAAACTGCATGTCAACACACCAAAGAATGAAGCTGGATCCTTACCTAACGCCAGATGCAAAAATTAACTCTCATTAAATCTGCGACCTAAACGTAAAGACCCAAACTATAAAGCTCACAGAAGACAACATGGCGGGGCTGGGGGTGGGGGTGGGGTGTCATGACATTGGATTTGGCAATGATTTCCTGGATATTACAACAAAAATACAGGCAGAAAGGGTAATAATAGAAGAATGGGGCTGTATCCAAATGGATACAAGAAAATATTTGCAAATCATATATGTGATTAGGGATTAGTGCGTATCTCTACAGCTTTCTATGATGTCCACTCATATTGATGGGTCTGCTGATTCCAATGCTAATCTCTTCCAGAAACACCCTCACAGACACACCCAGACATCATGTTTTGCCATCTCTCGGTATCCCTTCCGTCAGGTCAAGTTGACCTATAGAACTAACCATGACAGCTCCTCAAAAGATTATAAAAATGGGGTTACTATATGATCGAGCAATACAATGCTGAGTGTATCCCCCAAAGAAGGAAACCATGGTTTTTGAAGAGCTATTTGTGCATGTGTGTTCATTGCAGCCTTTTCCCCAATGGTCAAAAGGTGAAACCAGCCCAGATGTCCATGGATGGGTGCACAGGAAACAAAAATGTGGTTTGTCAGTACAGTGGATACTAGGTAACCTTGAAGGGTATGTTGATACATTGTACACCACTTTGGGTGAACTTTGGAAACATTGTGCAGGGTGAAGTAAGACATTCACACACACAGAAATACTCTATGATTCCACTGACTTATCTGAAGTAGTAAAATTCATAGAAGCAGGAAGCAGATGGTGGTGGTGGGGAGCTAGGGGAAGGAGGGAGTGGGGAATTATTCAATGGGTACAGAGGTTGAATTTTACAAGATGAAAAAAATTCTGGAAACTGGCTGCCCCATGACATGAGTCATTCAAGACTGCTAAACTGTAGGGGCGCCTGGGTGGCTCATTGGGTTAAGTCTCTGCCTTTGGCTCAGGTCATGATCTCAGGGTCCTGGGATCGAGCCCCACATCGGGGGTGGGGGGGGGTCTCTACTCAGCAGGGAACCTGCTTCCTCCTCTCTCTTCTGCCTGCCTCTCTGCCTACTTGTGATCTCTCTCTGTGTCAAATAAATTAAAAAAAAAATCTAAAAAAAAAAGACTGCTAAACTGTAGACTTAAAAATGGTTAAGTCAGTGATTGTTATGTTGTGTATATTTGATCACAATTAAAAAAGATTTCAAAGAACGTTTTTTTTTTTTCTATAAGCTTTATAATCTGACCTTACTGCAGGGTGGGGCACCTGGGGGGCTCTGGCAGTGGAGCCTTCTACTCTTGATCGCTGAGTTGGGAGTTTGAGCCCCACATTGGGTGCAGAGACAACTTAAAAAGAAAATCTTTTTTTTTTTTTTTAAAGATTTTATGTATTTACTTGACAGAGAGAGAGAGATCACAAGTAGGCAGAGAGGCAGGCAGAGAGGGGGTGGGGAAGCAGGCTTCCCACTGAGCAGAGAGCCCGATGCGGGGCTCGATCCCAGAATCCTGAGATCATGACCTGAGCCAAAGGCAGAGGCTTAACCCACTGAGCCACCCAGGCACCCCTAAAAATAAAATCTTAAAAAAAAAAATAAAATTTTATTGCAGGGTGGGAAGGGGTGGGACGGGGTGGGACAATGTCCTCACTGGCTTACCAGCTATGTGCCTAGTTCCCTCCTGTGTTTTGTGACTTTGTATGATGAGCTCACTCAAGCCTTCCTCTGTTCAATCTGAGTTGGGTGATGTCTCTCTAGAGAAGCTTTCTCTTTGCTTTGGCGGGAGACCTAGGGACATCACCAGCCCAACCGCTACACCATTGATTTCTCAGCTTGTCAGTGCCTCAACCACCCAGCTTGATTTCCAGCCCATTCCACATGAGACTGGTTGGGTGGTCACTCAGCGTTCAGTGGAGGGGGCGCCTGGGTGGCTCAGTGGGTTAAGCCTCTGCCTTCGGCTCGGGTCATGATCTCAGAGTCCTGGGATCGAGTCCTGCATCCCGCTCTCTGCTCAGCTGGGTGTGGGGTTTGTGTTGCTTCTCCCTTTTTCTCTGCCGCTCCCCTTTTTTAAAAATTTTTTTTAAGATTTTATTTATTCATTTGACAGACAGAGATCACAAGTAGGCAGAGAGGCAGGCAGAGAGAGAGGAGGAAGCAGGCCCCCTAGTGAGCAGAGAGCCCGATGTGGGGCTTGATCCCAGGACCCTGGGATCATGACCTGAGCCGAAGGCAGAGGCTTTAACCCACTGAGCCAACCAGGCGCCCCTCAAATTACTAAATTAATTAATGCTTGGGCTCTGGATGGCGGGGAAATGATTCTCTACTGGTTTTTTAAATTTAATCAATTGATTAGTTAGTTTTAATTAATTAATTAAATAAATTTTAAAAATCAGTAGAGAATCATTTCTCTGCCATCCAGAGCCCAAGTAGAAATAGGAAAAGCTCCTGGAGGTCCTCCTAGAGCCACTGGGTGATTATTTGGGGGGGGGGTGTGATTATTTTTTATTTTAATTTTGTCCATTTACTTATTTGTTTGTTTGAGGAAATCTTTACACCCAACGTGGAGCTGGAACTCGTGACCCTGAGATCGAGAGTCACGTGCTCTTCCGACTGAGCCAGCTGGGCACCCTGAGACTTCATTTTTACTGTGGTGAGAGACACATAGCAAGACACTTGCCATTTTAACTGTTCATACGTGCACAGATCGGTGGCGTTAAGAGCACTCACGCTGAGGTTCACTATGACCGCCATCTGTTCCCCCAGAACTTTTTCTTTCTTTCTTTTAAACTTTAATTATTTGAGAGCGAGAGAGAGAGGGTGAGAGAGAGAACGAACACGTGGAGGGGCAGAGGAAGAGGGAGAGGGCGACTCCCTGATGAGTGGAGAGCCTGACATGGGACTCGATCCCAGGACCCCGGGACCAGGACCCGAGCTGAAGGGAGGTGCCCAACCGCTAAGACACCCAGGCAGGACTCCTCCTCCAGAACTTTTTCATCTTCCCAAACTGAGACTCTGTGCCCATCCAGTGGGCAACTCCACACCATCCTCTTTCCCCCAGCTCGTGGCCTTGGGCATAAATGGCTTCAGGCTTCCTCTGCCATGCAGCCTGTGTCCCAACGTTCTTCCTTTTTAAGGCTGAGTAATGTTTCATTGGAGGTAGGTCAGTGGGATTTCCTTTTATTTCAAGATTATTTATTATTTGAGAAAGAACGAGCATGAGCAAGGGAAGGGGCAGAGGGAGAAGCAGGCTCCCCACCAAGCAGGGAGCCTGATGCGGGGCTCGATCCCAGGACCCTGGGATCATGACCTGAGCCGAAGGCAGAGGCTTAACCCATTGAGCCACTCAGGCGCCCTCCATTGGTGGGATTTTTATTAAACATCAGGCTTTCACTGAAATTCTGGCCATGGAGCTTCCTCTTCATAGACATCCCTGTCACAGTGTCTGAAGGTTCCAGAAAGCTCCTTCCTGCTCAGCTGGCATTCCACTCTGATTTCACTGTTTCCTGTGTTGGCCCTTTCCCTCCCTTTCTCTTACCTTTCCTGTCATCTTCTGTCCTTTCTTCTTTCTTTCCTCCCTCCCTGCTTCCTTCCTTCCCTCCCTCCTTCTTTCCTTCTTTTTCTTCTTTCTTCTTCTCCTCCTTCTCCCTCTCCCTCTCCTTCTCCTTCTTCTTCTTCATCATCGTCTTCTTTTGTGAGGGAGGAGATCTGGAAATTTCTGTCTTCTCACAGGCTCTCCATACATTTAGAAGGATGTTTGGAAAGAGGTGAGATGACAATGGGGTCACAGCTTGGATTTCCCCCCCACCCCGCCCCCGCAGGGGTAGCTTTTACCTGATATAATTTTGAAGGTACAGAAAAGTTCCCAGACTCGTGCAAAGAATTTCACAGATGCTTTACCAGGCTCCAGGTCTCGCTGTCCCCACCCTCCCTTTTGTCTTATCATCCCATTGTTCTCTCTCTGCATTATTATATATTTACATTTCCAGAGGCATATGAGAAAACACCGGAGGTACCACGCTCCTTTGTCCCAAATACAGCAGTGTGTATTTGCTAAGAACAAGGACATTCTTTTTAAGAACCACAATGCAATGATCCAAGTCAGAAAACTTCACGTGGATCAATTACTATTATCTAATGCACAGAACTCACTCAAATTTCATAAAGCGTCTTACAACCAGGATATCACCTGATTGCTCAAAGGACTGCCGCTGGCCATTAGTATGACTTTCCTCCCTCTTCCTCTTTCTCCACCTTGACCTTTTGGAAGAGTCAAGACCAGTTCTTGGGCAGAAGGTCTCCTGACTGGAGAATGTTTGATGTCTCCTCATGATTAGATTCAGGCTGGGTGGCACGGTTTCTTAATCTTCCATGGGGCTTGAACTCTCACAACCCTGAGATCCAAGACCTGAGATGAGATTAAGAGTCTAATGTTTTTGAATAAGGTAAGAAAACTATTTTGAATAAATAAATTATTTATTTAAAAAAAAAAAAAGAGTCTAATGTTTTGGGTGCCTGGAGGGCTCAGTCAGTGAAGTGTCTGCCTTCGGCTCAGGTCATGATCCCAGGGTCCTGGGATGGAGCCCCGCATCAGGCTCCCTGCTCAGCGGGGAGTCTGCTTCTCCCTCATCTCCACACCCCCAGCCCCGCTTGTGCTCTCTCTTTCTCTCTCGTGCGCTCTCTCAAATCAATCAATCAATCAATCAATCTTAAAAAAAAAAGAGTCTGCAGCTTAACTGACTGAGCCATCCAGGTGCCCCCAGAATCTCTCATTTGGAAGGACAAAGCTCCATGCTTTAAAAAATAGTATTATTGGGCGCCTGGGTGGCTCAGTTGGTTAAGCGACTGCCTTCAGCTCAGGTCATGATCCTGGAGTCCTGGGATCAAGTCCCGCATCAGGCTCCCAGCTCCACGGGGAGTCTGCTTCTCCCTCTGACCTTCTCCTCGCTCATGCTCTCTCTCACTGTCTCTCTCTCTCTCAAATAAATAAATAAAAAATGTTTAAAAAAAATAGTATTATTAAGTGTGTAAGCCTGATGATTCACAGACCTGTACCCCTGCGACAAATAATACACTATATGTTAACAAAAAAAATTAATTTTTTAAAAAGGAAAAAAATGGTATTATTGAAATATAGTTGACATAAACATTGTATAAATTCAAGGCACATAGCCTGTTCATTTGATACATTTACATACTGTAATATGATTGTCGCTATAGCAATAATGGACACTTCTGTTGGGTTACATAATTATCCTTTCTTTTTAGAAAGGGTAGCTCTAGTCTTGTGAAAACTGGAACTCTGGGAGTAAAGGAGAGAAAAGCTTCAGATACTATTCAGATACTAGTGGGAGAGGAAACTGACCTGTCTACACAATTTTGGAGAGCTTGATGTACTGAGAGGTTATATATATGTATCTTTTCCTTTTTAAAAATATTTTATTTTGGGGCACCTGGGTGTCTCAGTGGGTTAAGCCTCTGCATTTGGCTCAGGTCATGATCTCAGGGTCCTGGGACCAAGTCTGCATAGGGCTCTCTGCTCAACAGGGAGCCTGCTTCCTCCTCTCTCTCTGCCTGCCTCTCTGCCTACTTGTGATCTCTGTCTGTCAAATAAATAAAATCTTAAAAAAAAAAAGATTTTATTTTTAAGTAATATCTATGCCTAACATGGGGCTCAAAACTACAAACGTTAAGCATCACATGCTCTTCCTACTGAGCCAGCCAGGCACCCCAACAAGAGGGGTTTTATTTTTATTTACTTATTTTAAAGATTTTATGTATTTGGGAGAGAGAGTGTGAATGAGAGAGCACATGAGCAGGGGCAGAGGGAGAGGAAGAAGCAGACTCCCCACTGAGCAGGAAGCCAGACGTGGGTCTCTATCCCATGACCCCAGGACCACGATCAGAAACAACGGCAAACGTTTCACTGACTGAGCCCCCCAGGTGCCCCAAGAGAGGTTACGTTTTTATTTTTTATTTATTTATTTTTAAGGATTTTATTCATTTATTTGACAGACAGAGATCACAAGTAGGCAGAGAGGCAGGTGGGGGGAGGGGAGGCAGGCCCCCCCCGCCGAGCAGAGAGCCCAATGTGGGGCTTGATCCCAGGACCCCGAGATCATGACCCGAGCTGAAGGCAGAGGCTTTAACCCACTGAGCCACCCAGGTGCCCTGAGAGGTTACGTTTTTAAATATTGTCTGGAAAGAGCAAAGAGTGAACTTTGAGAATGCTGAGCCCAGGAGAGCTATCCTGGCGCACACCCCTCTTGTATGTACTTATGCGTGAGCAAGACCAGATGAGAGTAGGAAACTGCCGAGGTAGGTACTGAGTTCAATAGCATTTCCTGGAAATTCGTGTTCCACTGAAACCCGTGAACATGGCCTTATTTGGAAATAGGGTCTTTGTAGACATAATCAGATTAAGATGAGGTCATCCTGGGTTGGACTAGGTCCTACCTCTGATGTGACTGGGGTCCTCGTAAGAGGGCGATTTATTTATTTTTTTTTAGGATTTTATTTATTTATTTATTTGACAGAGAGAGAGAGAGAGAGAGAGAGAGATCACAAGTAGGCACAGAGGCAGGCAGAGAGAGGGGGGGAAGCAGGCTCCCCGCTGAGCAGAGAGCCCAATGCGGGGCTCGATCCCAGGACCCTGGGACCATGACCTGAGCCGAAGGCAGAGGCTTAAACCACTGAGCCACCCAGGCACCCCAAGAGGGCGATTTAGACGCAGACACACACAGACACTTGGGGGAAAAGACCATATGGAGATGGAGATTGGGGTGATAGGTTTCTTTTTTCTTTGTTTTTTTTAAAGATTTATTTATTTATTTATTTATTTAAATTAATTTATTTTTATTTATTTATTTATTTATTTGACAGACAGAGATCACAGGCAGGCAGAGAGGCAGGCAGAGAGAGGAAGGGAAGCAGGCTCCCTGCCGAGCAGAGAGCCCGATGTGGGGCTCGATGTGGGGCTCGATCCCAGGACCCTGGGATCATGACCCGAGCCGAAGGCAGAGGCTTTAACCCGCTGAGCCACCCAGGCGCCCCTGGGGTGATAGGTTTCTAAGCCAAGGGACGCCAAGGATTGCCAGCGGACCACCAGAAGCTGGGAAGAAGCAAAGAAGTCTTCTTCCGAAGAGACTTGGGAGAGAGGCTGTCCCTGCCAACACCTTGATTTCAGACTTCTATGCCCCAGAACTGTGAGGGAGCACATCTCTGGTGTTTTAAATCACTCAGTTTGTGGTACTTCGTATGGCGGACCCTGGGGAAAATCATACGCTCCCCTTTCCACCCTCCTGCCGGTTGGCGGCAACCACTAAACTGATTTCTGTGTCTAGGAGTTTGCCTAGTCCTCAGAATTTTTTGATCCAAGAGGTCTGGGGTCAGGAACATGCATTTCTAGCAAGTTCCCAGGCGGTGCTGATGCTGTTGTCCTTTCTACAGCATCTCAAGCGTAGAGCACCTGCCGAGAGCTGACAAAGGGCACCCCCAGGCCTTAGAGCTGAACCAATAAGTTTACCTACTGGGATCCCTTCCCAGGCTGGCTCCCCAGGTTGCTGCCAATTTCAAGGGCGAGACCCCGCTGTCCTTTTGGTGCACTTTGCAATTCCCCACTGAGCACACTTTGCACCCCATCCGGTGAAAGCTGCCGGTGAGTTTTGTGTCATCTCGGCTCCTGCTTCCGGTGACAACACTCTCCCCCACCTGAGCCAGCCTCTGCCATCAGAGCAGAAAACCACCCTTCCACAAGATACAGACTTTCATCTCCTCCGGGCACTGGCTCCCTCCCATGAGCTAGCTGCCGGGACCCGCACTGATATCCCCCCACTTTTCCACGGAGATGTTCCTCTCATTGGAACAGGGGAATTAAAATGAGGGGTCCAAGACCACAAGTCCCAAGGGCCTGCGGTAGTCGGTCAGACACCCGGAACCTAAAGGGCACTGACCATGAGCCCCGGGAAGGGGTCATCTGTATCTCTGTCCTCCTGTCTTTCCTAACTGGGAAATAACCCTAGGAGCAATGTGGAAATCTAGATGGTGGGGAGGGAGGGAGAACAGGAAACTCCCTGGGACTGGGGTCTGTGACAGTCGTTAAGTTCCGGAGTCCCTAAGCACCTGGATGGAAGCATTTAGATCCTCAAGTGTTCTCCTGAGGACCAGGACTCCCAGTCTCCAGAGTCTGCCCTCAGACCGGCGTTCCACATTCTTCTTCCCCTGTTCTCCTGGGACCCAGGTGTCCAGATATCCAGCTCTCTGATCCCTCAGGACTCAAGAGTCCCATCTCACACCAATTATGGCCCTAGGATCCAAGAGCACTTGCCTGGGCCCTGAGGACCCAGATGTCATCCCATTCCTTATGCTAAGTGGATCCTGAAAACTACATCTCCCATGAGGCTGTAGGTCTGCAGTGTCATTGTTTAAATGCTCCCTGTTATTGAGGTACCTCAGAAAAATAGTTCCACACCACAAGCAAGAAGTTGGGGGTGGGTTGGGGAGGGGGTGGGAGGTTGACAAGTCTTCTCCTGTCAAAGGGCAGAGATAGTCCAGAGTCCCTGGGGACACCAAAGCAGAGCAGAAAACTGAGGCCCAGAGGGCAACTGGGACCTTCCCACAGCTTCCTGACAATGGGGGCAGGGGTGCTTGGGGTGGATGGGAGACGGGGAAGCAGATCCCATATCCTCCCTCAAACACTCACACAGGCTCACTCGGATCCTCCTCTCAGATTCTTTATTATCCCAAGCAAGAAAAATAAAAAAATAAATAAGATAAATAATCCAATAAATAAAGAGGAGACCCCGTAATAAACAGCCCGCGGCTTCAGGAAGCGTAGCTGGGACTTCGACCCTGCGAAGACACCACCATGCTCAGGGGGTCTGAGGAGTTCACGTCCGGAGGCTCGGGGGCGGGGATTCCGGGGGGCTCTGGGGCGGCCGGAAGCAGACCTGGCAGGGGCAGGAAGCGGGCAGGTCCCCGGGGCGCCAGGTCCCGGTATCGGGAGTCGTGGGGGGGCAGGCGCAGTGGGAGACCCAGGGTCTCAGAGTAGTAGATGTTGTACCCATCTTCCAGAAGCACTTCCCGGAAGCTGCAGGCTACGGGGTCGAAGTGGAACTGCGGGAGCAAGAAGAGAGATCAGAGACATGGGATCCCTTCCCATCTTCCTGCTGCAGGACCCAGGCATCCGGGCGGGCGCCCTCCTCCCTCGGACCTGGGCGTCTGGGGGCCCCCAGCTCTCTCTTCTTTCTGACCACAGAGTGCTCCCCTCCAACAGGATACAGGAGTCCAGACACTCCTAGAGAGCTGGGGGAGCCCCTCCTCCCTCAGATCCAGAGTCCAGGTCCCCAGACACAAAGAACAGAAGCAGGCTCCTCCTTCCCCTCTGGGCAGTCCACCTCCTGACCCCACTTCCCAGAGAGGATTATTCCAGCCCAGGGAGCAGTCGAGGCTCTCTGAGTCCAGACAGCAGCATCTGGCTTCCTCCCAGGGGTCACGGTCACTTTACAGGCCATGGGTCCTCGGAGGGACCCTGTGCCCAGCAGGAACGGGACATGTAAGAGGACCATGTAGCCGCCAGGGGTTCTGAGTCACAAGACTCAGCCTCTCAGGCCACTCCGTCATTCACAGGCCTCGTGACTCGCAGCTGGCATGTCCCTGTGTAAGCCTCAGTTTCCTCTCCTTGTAAACATGGACAAGGTCAGCTCCCACAGGTAGGGGGGCTGGCGTGGTGCAGGCACGTGGAGAGCACAGGACCAAGCCTGGCCCAGGCCACAGGTGCCAGACGTAGTACCCCAGATGGGTGTAGATGACAGGAGGGAGGGTGGAGCACAAGGGGGGGCACCCCGGAAACTCACCGATCCGTACAGCGTCCCATCCGGGCCCTGGCACAGGAACCTGGATGTTTTCACTCCCAAGATCTGAATGACCCCTGGCTTCAGGGCTTTCAGCTCCAAGAGACCTAAGAGGGAGAAAGTGGTCCGGGACTCAGAGGGCCTCTGCCCAGGCCCCTCTCTCTTGGACCTGGGAGTCCAGGCCTCCAGCCCCTCCTCCCGCAGACCACCCCTGGTCTATATACTCACTTTCGGGGCTCCGGCGGGCAACCCCCGCCACCGTGCCATCAGCCCTGATCTCTAGGTGGGCCTCCGTCTCCTGAGTGTCATCTGTGTAGAGGTACCGCTGTCGAACTTGGCCTCCAAATTGGAGGAGGGGGCTGGAGTCAGGGATAGGGTGTGCCTGGCAGCATTCCAGCAAAAGGACGGCCAGCACAGGGACCCACAGCCCCCGGTGCTCGGACCTGGTCTCCTTCCAGCCCATCAATGGCTCACGTCCTCAGGCGAGATCTGCGGTCTGGGGTCTGACAAGCGAGTGGAGTGGTAGATTCTGTTCCAGATCCTGGCCGTCTGGGAGAGCAGAGTCACGGATCCCTGGGTCCTCTCGCACGTGGATTCCCAGCTGAACCGAACACCCAGGTCTTCTAGAAGGGATGCAGGCGCTCCAAAATTTATATCCAGACAGACCCGCCCCATCACCTTCCCCACACCTGACCCATGATATTTGACCCACTTGGCAGGAGTCAGGATTCCACGGTGGCCAGATCAGGCTGAATGGATGATGCAATCCGGGGGGGTCCTTCCGGGGGGCCTGGACTTCCCAGTCTGAGGAATTAGGGGGAGAGCGGTCGGAAGAACTGGGACCTGGGTGACAGGGGCTGGGGGGGACGGGGCCCCTGGAATCTCAGGGAGGGGAGGGCTGGGGGGCAGGGGGCTGGAAATCTGCTTCCCTGACTGACAGACGCAGACTGTGTCCCATAACTGGAATTTCTGCACGCCACCTGAATTTCTAGGTTTCTGGGGGTCACACGCTGATGTTCCTCGATCATCAGAGAGGCCGCAAATGCCACATGACCAAAGCGTCCCCTGCAGGGACAGAGGCATCCTGACCTCAACGTCACCAACCCCAGCCCAGACGCTCCTCCTGCACCAAAGGTCCCAGTCTCTCTCTCTCTCTCTCCTCCCTGATGCAATTCTGGTGTTTCTTTCACCAGAGAAGCTATCCCCAGGCCCAGAAGGGAGCTCTCAAAATAGCTTGGGGCAGGGGGAGGGTGAGAGTCTCTGACTCAGCGTTGGTGGCCCAGCCAGGCTCTGGAGGGGGAACTGAGAGGCAGGAGCCCAAAGGGAACGAGGGGTGGGCAGTTTCCTGGAAACCAAAGGTACAGAGACTGGCCACCTGGGTCTAAGCGAGGAGGGCACTGGGGGCCTGAACTTCTCCAGCTAAACAGGGGAGGGGGCTGGGGTTGGAAGTCCAGGGTCTGAGGAAGGAGAGGCCTGGGGGCCACACTCCTGGGTCTGGAGACATTTATGGCCAAGTCTCTGGACAGTGAAGTCAAATCCCTATTGAATGTTCACGCTCCCCTGCTGCAGCCGCCCAGGGTGGGGCTGGGTAGGGCCACTTGACCATGGGAACAGTTTCAGGTGTGCTGCAGAGCAAAGCCTTTGAATCCCAACCTGGGACTGTGGGAGGATAAATTGGCTTCCGCTCCTGCCTGCCAGCTCCTTCCCGGCTCAGGGGAGAGGCTGCCACCAGGAGGGGCCCGTCTAGAAAGGAGCTGTCGGCACCAGACCATCCACTCACCCCGGAGGAGAGGCTGGGGGCCCCGGCTCTGGCATCTGGAGGTGTGCGGTGTGGACATGGGCGATCAGCGGCGCCTGGTGTGCGTGGGGACACCCACGAGCTGGAGGCTCCCGCGTCTGGGACCCTGACAGCTGGAGGAGGTTTTCCATCCGCTCCAGGAGCAGCCCCGCGAACTGGTTCCTCACACCCACAGGGAGGACGAGGCAGACAGGGCAGAGGATCTTACTCCCCGCCAGGGCCTGGTGTCCGGGGAGTGGCTGGGCTCCGAGCATCCAGGTACCCCGGGCAGGCTGTGAGCCCGCGCGCCAGAGAAGGGGGAGAAGTCCATGGACCCGAACACCTGGGTCCAGCATCGCGTTCAGCGCTAGAAGTCCACGTCCACGGAAGGATGCCGCTGCTGGGGGCCAGGTAGGCGGGCCCTGGAAAGCCCTGTGGCTGGCCGAGGCCGGAGAGGAGGGGGCTGGGCTCAGGTCCCCGGGTCTGGGGAGGGCAGGGGGTGGAGGCTCCCACCCCAGCCTGGGGCTCCAGGACGGGGGCGGGGCTCTGCCTTGGACCTACCTGCCTGGCCCTGGAGGGGCGGAGGCTGCGAGCCTCGGAACCGCGCCCATCTCCTTCCTCTCCTCCCCGAGCCCTTGGAGCCAGTCGGGGGAAGCGGCATGGAGGGGAGGGCTGCCGAGCCTTGGGACCTGGAGTTCGAGATTCCGGGGGCGGCCGGATGTGGACTGCACTTGCGGACGGCTCGCTGCAGTCTCGCCAAGCCGACTGCGGATCTGCCATCCGCCAGAAGCTCAGGTGAGTGGGCCTAGCAGAAGCCTGGCACCTAGGAACCTGGGCCTTTGGACCCAGGAGGCGCACGCCCAACCTCTCCCCACTTAGGACCCGGGGAGTCTCCACCCCGCCTGCAACTCCTGCTTCTTCAGGAACCAAGATCCCTTCCTCCAGTCTGGGCCTCCAGACTAATCCTGTTCTGCTTGGCTTGTGTCTTCCTGTCACCTCCATAGTGGAGGCTGCCCACCTCCTCCCCTTCTCCCCAGCCCCGGGTACACCGGAGAAAAGAGTTGGTGGAACAATGCCCAACTTCAGTGGGCCTCCGGGGCCCCAGGGGAGCCAGATCCCAAGATGCAGAGATGACACGCTGGGTTCTAGACCGTTGCTCTCTTGGAAAGCACCATTTCCCATCCCCGTCCCCTGAAATTCCAAGACCCCGCTTCTCCTCCCTCGGATCCAGGACCCCGATCCCCCTTCCCCCGGACCCAGGAGTCTGAATCCTTATTATCCTCCTTCTGACCGGCCTCTGCTCCTTGACATATGTCCTTGGGCCCCTTGAGCCACTGCTAACTCATCTCTCCTCCCGTTCAGCCATGTGGGCCCCCAGCCGCCGGCAGCTCTGTCTGACCTTCCTGCTAGTCTGTGTTCTTTCAGCCGTCTTCTTCCTCCACATCCACCAAGACCTCTTTCACAGTGGCCTGGACCTGACTGCCCTGTGTCCGGCCCGCCACCTGCTGACACCCCCCGTGGCCGTCTTCTGCCTGTCCGGCACGCCGATGGCGCCCAACGCCTCCTTTCCCTGTCTCAAGCCCCCTGCCTCGCTCTCAGGAATCTGGACCATCTACCCAGATGGCCGCTTCGGTAACCAGATGGGGCAGTACGCCACGCTGCTGGCCCTGGCCCAGCTCAACGGTCGCCAGGCATTCATCCTGCCTGCCATGCACGCCGCGCTCGCCCCCGTGTTCCGCATCAGCCTGCCCGTGCTCGCCGCTGAGGTGGACAGCCGCACGCCGTGGCGGGAGCTAGAGCTGCACGACTGGATGTCGGAGGACTACGCACACTTGAAGGACGCCTTCCTGAAGCTTACGGGCTTCCCCTGCTCCTGGACCTTCTTCCACCATCTCCGCGCCCAGATCCTCCGGGAGTTCACCTTGCACGACCACCTACGGCAGGAGGCCCAGGGTCTCCTGAGCCAGCTCCGCTTGGGCCGCCTGGGGGACCACCCTCGCACCTTCGTGGGGGTCCACGTGCGCCGTGGGGACTACCTGCAAGTCATGCCCCAGCGCTGGAAGGGGGTGGTGGGCGATCGCGCCTACCTCCAGCAGGCTATGGACTGGTTCCGGGCACGGCACGAAGCCCCCGTCTTTGTGGTTGTCAGCAATGGCATGGCCTGGTGTCGGGAGAACATCGACACCTCCCGTGGGGACGTGATCTTTGCTGGCGATGGGCAGGAGGGCTCGCCGGGGAAGGACTTTGCGCTGCTCACGCAGTGTAACCACACCATCATGACCATTGGGACCTTCGGTTTCTGGGCCGCCTACCTGGCTGGTGGAGACACGGTCTACCTGGCCAACTTCACCCTGCCTGACTCCAACTTCCTGAAGATCTTTAAGCCAGAGGCCGCCTTCCTGCCCGAGTGGGTGGGCATTAATGCTGACTTGTCTGCCCTCCAGTCGCTGGCGGGGCTGTGAGCAGCAGGGAGACTTTATGGAATCGCTGATCAGTCTTGGGGAGGCATTTACCTGGCAGCTTCTGGGGAAACCTACTGGAGCCGCACAGCCAGTGCCCCCCCCCCCCCCCCCCATTTCTAGAGCAGTTCTAGCTGGCTAGACTTTGAGAGAAAGGAGGGCTCTCTGTAGCTGTCTGGACATTTTAGAATCAGCAGAAGATCTTTCCCTGTGGGTTGGCAATGCCCAGAGAGGCTCGTATCAGTTCTAGAAGGCAGCGCCTACCTGTTCATTCCAGCCCATATCCAGAGTACTTTCTGGAGGGCTGCACCCAAGCCCAGGCAACTCCCCTTTCGAATGTTGCCCCTGGTCTTCTTGAGAAGAGAGGTCCAGTCCCCAGGATTGAGGGAATTTGTGGGTGTCCTAGAGCAAGCACCCACCAACTCCCGTTCTGTGTTTCTGGAGTCATTCTAGAGAGCCCCAGTTCGAGTACCTGTGGAGAATCCTGCAGGGATCTTCCAGAGGGGTGGGGTTCTGGAATTCCAGGAGAATCTCAGGAAGGTACAATCCAAATCTTAACGCCTCAACCACTGCTGGGAATATGGGTAGAAGACAGATTATGTGTAGCTGAGAGCCGACCCGAAATCTGTCTGACCTCTCAGCCCCTGAAAAGAAAGACCAAGACTCTTTTTTGAGCAGATGGACGAAAACGTGGGGGGTGGCAGGAGGGGGACAGCTTCAGAAGTGTACCCGGTTCTGGAGCGAAGTTTTTCAGAAATGTGGGAACACTTTTCATTTTTCTTTAAGCTCAAAAACTGCCAAAGACAAGCACCCCACAAGGCGGGTCTGAGTTGAGGTGGCCCCTCCCAATTATGGAAGTTTCCTCCTCTGCCTCCCCTCCCCCCGCCCCCTCATCCCCGCTACCACCACTGGGCTGGGGGCGGTGCGGGTGGGGGGGGTGAAGGGGTGAGGGGTGGGGAGGGATGATGGAATCCATTTTCTGGAATTCAGCCAGCATGAATGTTTCCTTCTGCCTTGCAGAAAGCGCCTGGCATTGTGCCCCTTGCCAACCCTGGTGTGCCCCTTGCCAACCCTGGTGTGCCCCTGATATCACAGAACCACTAAATCTGGCTTCAGGTTTGAAAGGAATGGAGGGTGTGCAGACCCTCAGCAGTTCTCAGACCCAGGCTGTCCTCAGACCCAGGCAGAAAGGAATGCAGGGTCTGGCTAAGGAGGATGGGATTCTGGACTCAGATTCCAGGAACCCCTTGAGGCTTTTGGAAGGGAGTGAAGGTGGCCTGCTAGCTTTATTACAGACAACTCTGATCACATCTCCTGTCCACCCAGAAGAACGCAGACCCCTTTTTCAGTCTTCCTAAGGGAGTTTTGAGGGATCATTCCCAATTCGGCTGCCACAGGTGGGGGAGAGGGCGGTATGAATTAAAAGTCCACATCGCTAACACCTGTCCCTGCAGTGTTTTGGAGTCGTGTGTGTGTGTGTGTGTGTGTGTGTGTGTGTGTGTGTGTGTGTGTGTAGGAGGAAAGTTTCGGAACTGCCAGGGACTCATTCACATCTAGGGGTATTGTCCTGCTCAAACCTGGCCATCTCTTGTTCTCAGAATTGTGTGAGTCATGGTGCTTGTTTTTCTGGTGGCCTGTTTCAATGATGCAGAAAAGGAGACACCTTCCAGGACCCATAGAACCCCAGTTCCTCAGTATTAGCCCTAGGCCTCTTTCCTCTGGAACCTGGGCATCAAGCCCCAGTGGGTAGGGAGAGAAAGTGTAGGAGGAAGCGAGTGAAGTGTGTAACTCCGGAACTACATTTCCCATAGAGCCATCGGACTGGCCAGGGAGAGACCCCAGGGCCTCCTGGGAGTCGTAGTCCTAGGGCTAGAAAGGGCCCCTTTCTTCATCTTCGTGGCTCCACGCCAGGTTTGCAAAAGGCCGAGTGCACCTAGCCGGAAGCCTGGGTCCGGGGGCCCAGGGAGGGGAGGAAGCTGAAAGCCAGAAGTCCTTTCCTCGGTTTTAGAAGCCGGAGGGAACAAGATACTTTCCTTTCGGTAGACGCTGGGAAAATTCTAGTTTGAAAACGCGGCCGCCTCTGTGATATCATGGAACGATAGGCGGAGTCTCCCTTTGTTGCGGTCCTCTCAGACTCAGCGTTGGGCTTGTGGGCGGGGCCGAGAAAACTCCCTGGGAGTATCTTTTGGGGAGTTGGGGCCCCATGTGGGAAGCTAGAAAGGGGAAGCTGTGGAAATTCCTCGTAGACCGGGGCGAACCGTGACCGTGACTCCAGTCAAAAAGCTCTCCAAATCACGGGACCGACCTCACCCTCGCCCCCAAACAAAATCCTTAATTTTAGGCGTGGGAAAATAGCAGAGTGGAAGGACGTGGCCTGCTCATCCTGCCTAAAAGCCCTCAGCCTGGATTCGGCTCTTCAGCGGATCCTTGTATTTGAGGACACAGCATTCAAGGTCAAGGTCGGGCAGCGGCTGTTTAGGGCTCATCGGGTCTCCGGACTCCTCGGTTTCCTAACCGAGAAGTGTGCGCCCTTCAAATTAAGGGTCTTAGTCTCGGGGAAGGGCATCTTCCCCCTTAGCGTGAAAGTGTGGGGTAAAAGGACCCTCCCCGGGGTTCGGCGCGGCCGGAGCGCTCCGGTCGCAATGGGTCCGCAACTTCCCTTCCTGGTGGCGGCGCTGGCCGTCTGCCTGCTTCCTGCCCGGGCCTGTCTCATGTGTGCTACAAAGGTCGTGGAGGCGCTAGACTCCTTGGAGAAGACCTACCTGCCTGACCACCTGCCGGCCGAGCGCCACGAAAGCTTTATGAAAAGGGTGAAAGAAGCCGTGCTGGATTTCAAGAATCTGCCAATTCAGGAGGATTCCTATATGGGGGTTGTCGGTGAGGGCAGGGAAGAGCGTAGAAATCCTGAGTCCTGGGAAAGGAGGGGTCTGTGGCTAGGATAGCGGGGTGCCGGACCGGGGGCGGGGCGGGGGGGAGGGTTTAGTGGGAAGGGAAGGCAGGGCTGGAGGCAGAGCCTACTGGGCTCGGGAATGGAGAAGGTTGGAATGCAGATTCTGGGCCTTACCCAGGGCTGGCAAATACTATGTTTCCCACTTTAGCCTCCACTTTGGTGCTTAAAAATTAAAGAACAACTACATTAAAAAAAAAACAACTACAACTCCCAGAAGGCAATGGGCAGACAAACCCTTTACCAGTCTTATCCTTGCCCAGTAGCCTCATGGGTATTGTAGTTTCTGACACTAGTTGAGCCAATGAGGCAGTAAGGCTTGGAATCTGGACTTCTATCTCCCCCTCCCCGCATCCCCGCCTCCCACCCCTCCAGATGAGCCCACACTGGAAAACGCATCATGGAGTTTTCTGAAGGATTTGAAACGTATCACAGACAGTAACGTAGAAGGTAAATACACAGAGGGGTCAGGGGAGGGGCTGCAGAATCTTTCGGAGAAATGATAGTTGGTGACAACTGGTCTGGTAGTGGCTCTGTGAGCCAAACTGCCCAGGTTCAAATTCCGGCTCTGTCATCTCCTAGCCGCATGGCCTTGAGTGAGGGCCTGTGTCACCCTGCTCCTTCCCAGGTGAACTTTTCGTGAAGGAGATGTTTTGGATGTTGCACCTGCAGAAGGGTATCTTTGCCCGCTTTGCAGCTCAGTTCCAAAAAGAGGGTGAGGGAAGACGCGAGTCCCTCAGGGACCACAGCCCCTTTTTCAACAGTCCCAGAGTCCCTGTCCCCACCCCCTCCCCCGCCCCCCGCTTCTCTAAGTCCCGCCCCTCGGCTCTCCCAACTCCATCCTCCCTCGGACCCAGGGATCCAGGCACCTGGGTCCTTCCTTCCTCCCTCAAACACAAGAGTTCAAACCCCAACCCATTGCCTCCTCTCATCTCCTTTAACTTAGCAATCTGATAATCATTTCTTTTTTTCTTTCTTTCTTCTGAGGCAGTTTTTTGTCCCAACCAATGTGGTGAGTCCGAATTTGGGAGCTGGTCCTTATCCCTCATGGTCGCTCCGGTAATACCCAGCCGTTCTCCTCCCTCTTTGGGTCTCGATGTTTCTCCATTCTCCACGTCTGAGAGGTTCCACAGTCCTTTCGCACTACGGGCTTACTGGAGAGCCCGTCATATTGTATTTACACTCTTTACCGAGCCTGGTTCCATCCCTCTTCCAGCGGGGCTGCCTTCTACCCCCGCCCCTTGGGCTGACCTCCCCGGGATTGGGCACCTGACCCCGCCCCAGCCCTTGGCCCTGCCCTCTCCTTTTAGCCTCGTCCCTCAGGGCGAATACAGCGTTGATACCGCCCCTTCAGGTGTGATGTTGCAGAGTCTGATCTGGTGCAATTCCTGCGAGAGGCAGGTTCACGCCTGTCGAAAGACAGCTAATTGCGGGGGTGAGAGAGCTGGGGCCGGCAGGAGGGGGGCGGTGCAAGAGGGGCGGAGCCAGAGGAGAGCCTGAATCTAGAGAGGGCGGAGCCTGGAGCCGGCCGACGGGAGAAGGCGGGGCCGAGACCAAGCGGGAGGGAGTTGAAGGGCACCGAACTTGGAAGAAGCATCGCACTGCAACCCCCTATCCCCAGAGCGCGTAGTCCTCGTCCACGAAAAGGAAGATATGATCCTGAACTGTGAGCTCAACTGGCATCGACTCTCTCAAGGCCTGACCAATTACAGCTTTTTCAGGGTGGGGTCCTCTAAATCCTGTAATCCTTGATCCCCAAGTCCATCAGACTTGTGTGAGCCCCTTGATCCCTGTATCCACAGGTTTGCACCCACAATCCCTATGACCCATGACCTACCTACCAGGTTTGGTTTCTACTGATCCCTGAGGACCCCATGTCCCGACCAGTATACCCGGGACTCCCATCTCCCCCGCTGAGGCCCCATGATGATCTCACCCTTGTACAACCCCAAACCCTGAATTCCCCAGGCCTCTGTGACCCCTTGAGCTTGGGTCTAGGTTTGGGGGCAAAATTCTGAGACCTTGCTGTCCGAGGGGAAAGATCCCATCCTGACCAAGACCGCGGTGACCGCAGAGGACGCAGGCGTCTACCGCTGCCGTTTGGGCACTGTCCGGTCCATCCCAGCCACGATCCTCTTCTTTCGAGTCACAGGTTAGTGCTGGGCTGTTGACAGCAGTGTGGGACTCAAGGTCCCGGCGGGGAAAGCGGTCAGCCTCAGGGGCGTGGTCTGGGCCGCATTCCCTTCCGGCAGGGGTGTGGTTTCAGGTCACGAGGGTGTGGCTTCGTGCCCCGGGTGTGGCCCTCCCACCACTGTGTTCAGGCACTTAGGGGCTGGATTCCTTCCTGCAAGGCGTGGGTCCTGGGGCTGGCTGGAGTGGAGCAGGCTTGCGTTGGCTCGGGCGGGACCTTCGTGCCCTCCCAGGACGTCTTCCCTCTCCTCTGTCAGTGTTGCCCGAAAGGATCAGTGAAGAGCTACCGTCAAGCCAGGCTGGGGAGGCTGCAGGTCCGGGGGATTCGGGTAGCCTCCAGAGGCCCCCAGCCGGCCAGCCTACATCGACACAGTGTCCGAAGTCCGAGAACATGCTGAGAGGCCGTCTGATCGGACTGCTGATCTGGGGCTTTGTGGTGCTGATAATCGGCTTTGCGACCGCGTGAGCCGCCCACTGAAGAAGGCAGGGCTTGGAGCAAGGGGCGGGATTTCCAACTTCCTAACGCCGGAGGGGGTCTGGGAGCTAGGGAAATACTGGGAGCTGTATTTCCGTTGGGGATGGGTCTTAGAAAACAGGGTGGGGCTTATCTAGGTGAGCTAAGCTTGGATCACTGCTAGAATTAGATCAAATATAGGGAGGCTGGGAGGGGTGTCCCTCACTCAGGACCTAATCTGGTTCTGCTGTTTGCAACCCCCACCCCCAGGATACTTTGCTTTCGGCCTGAGAGGGTGATCAATTGCATCAAGGACTGTTTGGGCACCATGAAGGAGTCTGCCACGCCACCACAGATTTCAAAGGAAAAAGCTACATCATCAGGGCACAAATAAAGATTTGTCTGATTGTCTCAATATCTGACTCATTCCTCCGGTCTGATCCTAACTTTTGGTTTCCCCAGAGGTCTGGGTCTGGGGATGGTCTCCTGTCTAAGAGGAGGGGCCGGGAAGCCAGCTCCTGGAGTCCTGGAAGGGCCCAACCGGCTGAGGCGTAATTCCAGAATCAAGGAGCAGGGAAAGGCCAGCCCTACCCAGATCTCCTCCCCCAGGCCCAGGCCCCTCACAGGACGCCCCCTCCCCGCTCTTCCTGCCGGGTTTCCTCTCGCCTTTTCCTGTCCCCCACCCAGTGCTGGGAGCTGGGGCAGAGGCAAAGGCTGAACAGGAGCAGCGGGGTCAGGAACCAACAGGGCCAACGGAGCCAGGGCCCCAGGGTGCTGCTGGGACCTGACGCAGGGTAAGTGCCAGGGTCCCAGGAATCCAGACCCAGGAGCCAGTCCTCCTCCACCTCACATCTCAGCACCCAGGAGTCTAGGCTCCCATCTTTCTCCTCCACTCAGAATGTCTGAGCCCCAGCCCCCCTCTATGACTGAGGAGTCCCAGTCCCCCTCTGTCCCTACCCCGCCGCCACTCAGGGCCTCAGGATTTGGGGTCTTACCCACCCTTCCTTAGGGCCATGCTATCTGGTGAGCGGAAGGAGGGCGGAAGCCCCCGCTTCGGGAAGCTCCATCTCCCCGTGGGCCTGTGGATCAATTCCCCCAGGAAGCAGCTGGCCAAGCTGGGACGTCGCTGGCCCAGCGCTGCCTCTGTTAAGTGAGTTCCCACCCCACCCCCCTTGAGACTCCTTCCCCTGCCCCATCTGCTTCCCATTTGTCCCCGTTTATGACCCAGTCTCTGTGCCGGGTAATGCCAGGGGCCGCAAGGATTGGCTTCCAGTTCTTGTCCTGAACGGCAAGTGAGCTGGCAGGCAGGAGGAGACCGTGGGCCACAGCGCTCTCAGGCCCAGGGTTGGGAGTGCTGGGGCTGGAGATGGAGTTAGGCTGGATGGACAGGGGGATGTGGACACAGGGATTTGGTTCACCTTCCTTCCTCCCCTCCCTGCTTCTTGGAATTTCCTTCTGGGGGACTTGCTTTTTATTTATGTATTTATCTCTCTCTTTGCTTCTGGCCTCTGCCCAACCTCATCTCTGTTGCTACCCCCCCCCCCCCCCCCAATCTCTCACCCTTCTGTGGGTACCTTGTCTCCCATCTTCTTCGCTCTCTGGGGCTCCGTCCCTCTTTTTCTCTGGGTTTCTGTTGCCCTTTCTCTGCTTCCCTGTTCCCTCTCAATGGGTCTCTGGCCACCCCCACCCCGCCCCCACCGCCGCCATCCCTTCCTCCCTGGGTCTCTGTCCCCTCTGTCTGGATCTTTGCCCACCTCTCTCCTTCTCTACCATCTACTCCCTTCTCTGCCTGTCTTTCTGGGTCTTTCTCCCGCCTCTCCACTCCCCGGCGGGCTCCCAGGTCGTCTTCTTCGGACACGGGAAGCCGCAGCAGCGAGCCGCTGCCCCCGCCGCCGCCGCACGTGGAGTTGCGGCGAGTGGGCGCGGTTAAGGCGGCCGGGGGAGCCTCGGGGAGTCGCGCCAAGCGCATCTCCCAGCTCTTTCGGGGCTCGGGGACCGGGGCCACGGGGTCCGGCGGCGCGGGAGGCCCCGCGACTCCAGGGGGTGCCCAGCGCTGGGCCAGCGAAAAGAAACTGCCGGAGCTGTCAGCCGGCGTGGCCCCCGAGCCCCCGCTGGCCACGCGCGCCACGGCGCCCCCGGGGGTCCTCAAGATCTTCGGCGCCGGGCTGGCGTCGGGAGCCAACTACAAGAGCGTGCTGGCCACCGCGCGCTCCACGGCACGTGAGCTGGTGGCCGAGGCGCTGGAGCGCTACGGGCTGGCGGGCAGCCCCGCCGGCAGCCCGGGCGAGAGCAGCTGCGTGGACGCCTTCGCGCTGTGCGACGCGCTGGGCCGGCCGGCGGCGGGCGACGTGGGCAGCGGCGACTGGCGGGCGGAGCACCTGCGCGTGTTGGGCGACTCGGAGCGTCCGCTGCTGGTGCAGGAGCTGTGGCGAGCGCGGCCCGGTTGGGCGCGGCGTTTCGAGCTGCGCGGCCGCGAGGAGGCGCGCCGCCTGGAGCAGGAGGCCTTCGGGGCGGCGGACAGCGATGGTGAGCCGCCAGCCGGATTCTGGGGGCGGGGCTTTGCGGGCTGGGGCGGGGCCTGCCATGGAGACGGGGCCTGCGGGAGGTGGGGCGGGGACGGGGGCGGGGACGGGGGGGCAGGATCGGGGCGGGACTGGAGGGACGAGTCGTAGGCTGGAGGCGGGACTCGCGGGAGAGAAGAGGACTGGGAGTGACCTATAGCACCGGGTCTCGTGGAGAGTGGGGCTGGGGCCAGACCCAGCTCAGCAAGAGGGGCCAGGCCAGAGGTTTTGGCAGAGCTGGTGGGCGGGGCCTGCGGAACAGAGGTGTTGAGTGTCAGCCTGGCCTCTGGCAGGAAGACTCTCAGAGCAATAGGTTGAAGGGGTTCATGAGGGACCAGGCCCGTGTAGATTAAGCGTATAAGGGGAAGGGACTTGGGAAGTGAAGAAATGGACTGCTTGATCTGGACCTAGAGTAGGGCGGAGCCTCAGGGGAGCTGGCCTTGGAGCAGGTGCCCTAGGCTCGGTGGACTGCAGAGTGTGAATGGGAGACTTGAGGGTGGCTCAAGGGAAATGAAGAGAGAGAATGTTTGTAGAGGCCGAGGAAGGTCATGCTTACATGCCGGCCCAGTCTCGGAGAAGGCCGGGCCTGGAACAGGAGGTGATGCCTTGGGTGGAACAGGGCACGCGGAGCCGGGCCTGGCAGGGATGGGGTCTGGCTCAGGGCCACGGGCCGCTCAGGGAGCCTTCTACAGCTTTTCTGTTTCTGAGTCTCCCTTTGAGAGATAAAGTGGTGTAGTAGTTATACGCATGAGCTTTGAACTCTGGCTTGGATTCCAATCTATCCTTTGCCAGTTAAACTGAGCGAAACCCTAGGCGAAGGTGAGATGAGATCATGTATAACAGGGCTTTAGCACAAGACTTGGCACATAGTAGTTGCTTAATAAAGAATGGCGATTATAACCATCGCTCTCTCCCCCCAACTCCCAAAAGCATTCGTTGAGCGCCTACTGTGGGCCACACATTATTTAGGGCCGTGGGGGAATGCAGTGAGCACATGACAGGTGAAGACCCCACCCTGCTATGTTTTACAGCCTGGTGAGAACACATCAGTTCACTCCTTGGGCCCGGTGTGGTGCAGCAGTGCCCCGCACGTAGTAGGTGCCCCCTCCCCCTCAAAAAACAGTTGAAAGAATGAATTTCTGAGCTGAAAACTGCAAGGTGGGTAGGAGTCAGGCAGAAAGTGTGTTCCAGGCACAGGGACCTGCATATCAAAAACCTAAATGTGGGAAGCCGCCTCGTTTCTCTGTAAATTCTTTGTCTCTTTACAATCTGCCTCTTTCCAGTCTCAGCCTCATCCCTCCGTGTCTCTCGGCAGGCACGGGCGCCCCCTCGTGGCGGCCACAAAAGAACCGCTCCCGGGCGGCGTCCGGCGGGGCGGCGCTAGCCAGTCCCGGCCCGGGGTCGGGGTCAGGGCCCCCGGCTGGGTCCGGGGGCAAAGAGCGCTCGGAAAACCTGTCCCTGCGGCGCAGCGTGTCGGAGCTCAGCCTGCAGGGGCGGCGGCGGCGGCAGCAGGAGCGCCGGCAGCAGGCACTTAGCATGGCCCCGGGGGCAGCGGACGCCCAGATCGGACCCGCAGACCCTAGCGACTTCGATCAGTTGACCCAGTGCCTCATCCAGGCCCCCAGCAACCGTCCCTACTTCCTGCTGCTCCAGGGCTACCAGGACGCCCAGGTAAGCGCAGCCTATCCTACTGGGAGAGACCTACGCTCTACCCTTCCGTGGCAGGGAGACAAAATTACAACTCCCAGAATTCCTTGGGTCTTGGTAGTCTCAGGTATGCCCCAGTAAGGTTCCAGGGTAGGAGAAGTCATTGTTAGAGATGGGGCATGGAGGGCCGGCGGAAGGTGGTAGTGGTGGGGGTTGATGGCTGAAAAGATCTGGATGGAAGAACAAGTAGCCAATGGCTCATTTCATGCCAAACCGAGGGAAAGCACTGTCTTTGCGGGGGAGGGGTTGTGAGAGTCTATTGTAGAAAAGGGATCTCCTTGTAAGGTTCTGTTTCTTGATGAGGAGTAATGGAAGTGTCTGTCTTGTTTGGGAAGAAGATAATTTGATGGATGGATGGAATCTTGTTCTGGATAAGCCTGCATTTTTTGGGAAGGAGTGGACTAATCCATTCTTTAAAGGTGCTGGTTTACACTAAAACGATCTGACTATTGTTGATGGGGGTAGGTGATACTCATACTTCTATTTTATATATTTGGGTGACAATAGAACTTGCTTGAGTGTTAGGAAGCAGAGGGGGAGAAAGGATTAGGAGTTAGTAGAAAATTATTAGTGGGTTACTGGGAAATTATTTCATTAATAGAAACAATGTATTATTGGAAATACTCACTTTTGTGCAGGTGATGATTGGGAGAATCATTTTCATGATGTTGTTCAACTTTGGGTAACAGCCAAGTGGTACAAGCCACGTTCAACAGGTGCTTCTGGGAATCAGTGGGAAGGGCCACGGGTGGAACTTAGTGATTAGTCCCATTTTTACTGTCATAGAGAGTGATCAATCGGGTTAGGTGGCCTGGCTTTATAATTGAGTGAATGAGGAAGACTATTTAGAGAAGGGCTCGCTTAGAAGAATTCATTCTTCCTTGTTGGGGCAAGAAGATGGGGCAAGTTCATTATAGGGAGGAGTTTGCATATATTACAACAGCCTATTTCTCCAGACAAGTTTGGAGAATAGGAGGGTCTATTTTGGGAAGATACTCAAATCGGAAGGATCTGTTCTGGGAGTATAGGGGAGTCTGTTATTGGAAGAGGGGAAAACATTGGAAGCATTCATTCTTTTGAGCGAGGTTCATGAGAAATTCCTTTTTAAGAAAGAAGCTTCATTGGAAGTCTTCCTTCCTTGGGATCAGGAGTAAGAGGTGAATCGCTCATAGAGGGGAATTTATCTGCACTCATGTAGTCACGAGTGGCCATCTTTGGAATCCTCTATCATGGGAATGAGGGTAGTAGACAAGTCCATTGTAGTACTATGTCTCTTTGGAAGTGAGTCCAGCATGGGTTGGGGAAAAATGAGAGTTCATTGTAGAAAGGGGAGTCTCCCCAGAGTGCCTACTCGTGGGGTGGAGAAAATGGAACAAAACCTTTGTTCGAAGGGGGAATCTCTTTAGAGATATCTATCCCTTGTTTTGGAAATATTCAGAGAAGCTGTTATTGGAAGGAGAAATGTCTTTGGTAGTCTCCGTCATGGGGTTCCTAAAAGAAAGATTTCCTTGGAAAGTTCCATTCTTTGTAATAGGATAGTCCATTTTAGTAGTGGGGTGTGGTATTCTTGGAAGCACCTGTTCTTTGAGCTGGATGTTGTGGGACAAGTATACTGTGGGAACGGATTGCCTTGTAAGGGTCCGTTCAGAGGAGGTGAGAAGATGGGAGAGTCTACTGGACAAAGGCTTCCTGGAAAGCATCAACAATTTGAGGGAGGGGAATTCTAGAGTCCCTATAAAGAAAGGGGTTTCCTTATAAGCAGCTGGTCTTCAAGATGAGTGTTAGGGGGCAGTCTGTCACAGGAAGTGCCTTTGAGAAGTCCACTCATGCATGCTTGGGTGGAGGTAATTGGTGAGTCCTTGACATCCCAGGAGATCTTGGAAGTGTTCATTCTAAGGAAGGTGGTTGATGGGCGAGTTGAGTGTGACAAAGGGTCCTCCTTGCAAGTGTCCATTTCTCCTGGAGCTGTCCCTCCTGTATCTTCCTTTTCCCTCCAGGACTTCGTGGTATATGTGATGACGCGGGAGCAGCATGTCTTTGGCCGGGGCGGGAACTCCTCGGCCCGCGGGGGGTCCCCGGCCCCATATGTGGACACCTTTCTCAATGCCCCTGACATCCTGCCGCGGCACTGCACTGTGCGAGCGGGCCCTGAGCCCCCGGCCATGGTGCGCCCATCCCGGGGTGCCCCAGTCACGCACAACGGGTGCCTCCTGCTGCGGGAGGCGGAGCTGCACCCTGGCGATCTGCTGGGGCTGGGCGAGCATTTCCTCTTCATGTACAAGGACCCCCGCTCTGGAGGCTCGGGGCCGGCGCGGCCGCCCTGGCTGCCCGCCCGCCCTGGGGCCGCCCCGCCGGGTCCCGGCTGGGCCTTCTCTTGCCGCCTATGCGGCCGGGGTCTGCAGGAGCGGGGCGAGGCGCTGGCGGCCTACTTAGACGGCCGCGAGCCGGTGCTGCGCTTCCGGCCGCGCGAGGAAGAGGCGCTCCTGGGCGAGATTGTGCGCGCTGCGGCTGCGGGCGCTGGGGACCTGCCACCGCTCGGGCCCGCCACGCTGCTGGCGCTGTGCGTGCAGCATTCAGCCCGGGAACTGGAGCTGGGCCACCTCCCACGCCTGCTGGGCCGCCTGGCCCGTTTAATCAAGGAGGCTGTCTGGGTGAGTGCCTTCCGCCACCGTCGGCGCTCCAGGTTCTTTCCCCAGCCATGCCTCCTCTCCACCTTCCAGCCATGTGGGCGGGCTGAAACCACTCCTTCCAGGATGCTCCGCGGGGGGGGGGGGGGGGGGGGGGGGGGGCTATTATGCAAGGGGGCTCACGGGGATGCTGGGAGCTGTGGCTTCATCCACGGTGCTAGAAGAGAAGGCAGGTGAAATACCACCTTTGCACCTGTGGGATAACGGGAGAAATCATTCTGGGAGATCGGGCGAGATCCCGCTGGATGAGAAGTCGAGAGAGAACATTGTGGGAGGTGAGGCCGGCAGCCTCTTGGGCGGGGGGCTTTGAGTAGTCGCGGTCCAGACCATTCTTGGAGGGGAGGAAGAACAAATTTGTCCGACTTACAGATGGAAGTGCCTGGGAGAAATCATCCAGAATGGGGTTTCCATTCCCACTGAGTTCCATGGTTCCATCCAATGGGTTCCAGCCCACTGAGCTAGGGCTCATTAGAAGCTTAAGGAAGTGTTTTGGTTGGGGGGGGCGGGGGCGGGGTAAGAAGATACTATTTGAGCGGACCTGAGGGCGACAGAGCACTCACAATCATAAGGGTTTGTGTTTTAAAAGGTAAGAAGAGGAGAGACCATTCTGATGCTTGAGGGTTAGAGCCCATTTGAGTGGGGAGAGTCTCTGTCAAAAAGGTGCTTCTAGGGGCGCCTGGGTGGTTCAGTGGGTTAAGCCTCTGCCTTCGGCTCAGGTCATGATCCCAGGGTCCTGGGGTCAAGCCCCGCATCAGGCTCTCCGCTCAGCAGGGAGCCTGCTTCCCCCTCTCTCTCTGCCTGCCTCTCTGCCTGCTTGTGATCTCTCTCTGTCAGATAAAAAAATAAAATCTTTAAAAAAAAAAAAAGGTGCTTCTAGAAACACCAGGGTATTAACTCGTAGGCCTCTCCCCACCCCACCCCCTCCCAACCTTGACTCTGATCTTTCTGTTCTACAGGAAAAGATTAAGGAAATTGGAGACCGTCAGCCGGAGAAGTAAGAGAAGTTCTGGGGAGAAGGAACTAAAGGGATGCAGGGGTCGGGGTTTGCAGCGGGGGCTCTTTCACTCCATTCCTGGCTTAGTGCAGCTTTTTGCTCTTCCTCACCACTCAACTTTTCCAGCCCTGAAATGAGGATTGGTCTTGGTCCCCAATTAGACCCCGGGGTCTAATTTCGGGGTTTGGACACTACGGTGGGGATTGGACAAAGATCACAGGTCCTTTTCTCCTTCCCCAGCCACCCGGAGGGAGTCCCCGAGGTGCCCTTGACTCCCGAGGCTGTGTCCGTGGAGCTGCGGCCGCTCATGCTATGGATGGCCAACACCACGGAGCTGCTGAGCTTTGTGCAGGAGAAGGTGCTGGAGATGGAGAAGGAGGCTGACCAGGAGGGTGAGCTCTGACCCAAGCCCAAGCCTGTCCAAGCCCCCTGTTATTCTTGCTGCTTGGGAACTTGGGCTCCTGCCTGTCAGCCTCCGGTTCTCTCTCTCACCCCCAGGTCTGTCCTCAGACCCACAGCTCTGCAATGACTTGGAATTATGTGATGAGGCCATGGCCCTCCTGGACGAGGTCATCATGTGTACCTTCCAGCAGTCTGTCTACTACCTCACCAAGGTTGGTCTCCTCCCCTGCTTCCTGTCTGACATAATCTCATTTCCGGTTGGAATTATGTCGGATCGCTCCTATGTCACTTCCCGTTTGACCTTGTAAGAGTCCCTGCTTCTCTGACATCACTTCCCATTCACCGAAGCACTTTGCTGTTCTGGTACCACTTCCTGTTTGAGCCTACATCACTTCCTGTCTTTCCGGCTTCTCTTCCTGTCTCTGCAACGATCCCCTCTTGACTGCCTAACTTTATTACCTATGGTTCTATCACCATTTTCACTTTTTTAAGCTCCTGTTTTCTAAGTCCACTGGTAAATTTAATAGGTGATCGATCAATAGGTAGATGATAGGACTCAAACAGTGCCGGACCCTGTCATTTAAATGAAAGGTCCTACTGAATCCGGCCTCACTTCCAGTGTTTGTTGACTTACTTCCTGCAGCTCTGAATTCACTCCCTTTTCCGAGCCACAGAGCTTCTCCCTGGAGTGCTAGTCCTGCAGGACTTTGCCCCAGTCCCCCACCACCCTTGACCTTAAGATGGTGTCTTGGAATTCTTGGGTTTCAGGCTTCTGGTGGGCCTGAGTCCCTATCTGTAACAGTAAAGGAGATCTTTGGGGAGAGTCCTTCTGTTCCTTAAGCAGCCTTGATTGGTGAAGCCCGTTCCTCCAACGCTTCGCCTCCTGTCCATCCCTGCCAAGTGTAGCTTTATTTCTTCTTTGCCTCTGACCTCATTTCCTGTCCTTAGCCTGATCTCACTTTCCACTGGCTCACTGCCATGCAACCCCCACTTCTTGACTCTTCATTCTTTTTCTTTCCTTCGGGAACTCTGGGCTGTCTCTGTTGAGAATTACAAGTCCTATGAGGTACGAGAGGTGGTCTTAAAATTCCCAAGAAACTCCGGGAGGCTTTCTTAAGACTTGAGGTGTCCTTGGCCTGATGAATGCTAGATGCCTGTCTGGAAAGTAGGGATTTGCTCACAAAGAACCTTTAGCGTGTTGCAGGTAGAATGGACTAGAATTCCCAGAAGCTCTGTCACCCTGAAACTTCCAGGAAGTGCAGTCCAATCACTTGTTTTCATCTCTGTGTGTTCTTAGACTCTGTATTCAACCCTGCCGGCTCTCCTGGATAGTAACCCTTTCACAGCTGGGGCAGAGCTGCCAGGGCCTGGCGCAGACCTGGGGGCCATGCCTCCAGGCTTGAGACCTACCCTGGGCGTGTTCCAGGCGGCCCTGGAACTGACCAGCCAGTGTGAGCTGCACCCGGACCTTGTGTCTCAGACTTTCGGTTACTTGTTCTTCTTCTCCAATGCATCCCTTCTCAACTCGCTGATGGAACGAGGTGAGGGTTGGACTGGGGAAGGGGTGGGGAGTAAAGCATGGGAACCTCTGAGACCCATCAAATCGGACGCCACGCCCCAGGATCCAGCCTTATGTTTAGGGACTCTGGAGAGCGAGCTCCAGATCCCAAGCTGAAGGATAGGAAGGATCTGGGAGGTGGGAGGGCCAGGTCCACACACAACCATTGCCTTTCATACTCTTCCCCACAGGTCAAGGTCGACCCTTCTATCAATGGTCCCGAGCCGTCCAAATCCGAACGAACTTGGACCTCGTCTTGGACTGGCTGCAGGGGGCTGGGCTGGGTGACATCGCCACTGAATTCTTCCGGAAACTCTCGATAGCTGTGAACCTCCTTTGCGTGCCCCGCACCTCCCTTCTCAAGGTGACTGCTGATCTGACCTCTCGGTTCCTCCACCCCACTCAGCCATCATCTGTTTTCAGCTCACCCTTGGATCTCCCCTTGGACTTTGTGTTATCCCTGGTCCCAGCTCTGACACTGTGGGTGATGCATCGACAGTAGAAGGAAATCAGCCACAAGTGTCCCAACTGCATCTGAATCCCATGGGACTTACTAATGCTAGTTTCCAAGGCCCCCCACACTCAGACGTGCTGATTCAGAAGGTCTGCTCTGAGACCAAGGAATGTGATAGTTAAATCATGCATGGAACATAAAAGACACACCAGACACTGTCTAGCGCTTCACACCGAATGTTGACTAAGCCTCATGAAATAGGTTATTAACTGACAATTCATTTCAGACGAGGAAACTGAGAATCAGGTAGAATAAGTGACTTGATTTCATTTATTTATATTTACCAAACTTTAACAGACCATTCGATAAGCACCAGGCAGTGTCCGAAGCACTTTGCAATCTTGCCTTATTGAATCCTCGGAACCACCCCGTTAGATAGTCGCTATTCCTGCCCACACCCAATTGACAAATGTAGAAAGTGAGGTACAGTGACTTGCCAGAAGGTAATGAGTAGTCAAAGTGGGATTTTTGGACCCAGGCAATCTGGGTCCCCAGCGTTTGGGTTTTACCCCAGTGATGATTCCGATGTCATCTCAGTTGGGTGTAGAAATATTCAGATACAAAAAGCAGCCACAGTACAGTAATGAAGGCTTCGGTACATGTCATCAGCTTCAGTAATACAAACTAATGGCCAATTTTGTTCTTCTCCACCCTCCCCACCAACGCCTACATCCTCATCTATGCAGAAGCAAATCACTTAAAAAAAAAAAAGATTTTATTTATTTATTTGACAGAGAAAGAGAGAGGAAGCACAAGCACACAGCAGGGGGAGCTGCAGGCAGAGGGAGAGGGAGAAGCAGGTTCCCCCCTGAGCCAGGAGCCCAATGCGGGGCTTGATCCCAGGACCCTGGGACCTTGACTTGAACAGACAACAGACCTGAGCCACTCAGGCGCCCCAAATCACATTTTATTTAAAGTGCCCTTTCCCACTGAAACTTTGGCTGACAGCCTGGCCTCACAGTGTCTGGAAGATATCACACAGACACCACAATCTACCCACCACATTCATGCCCTTTATGGAGGGCCTTCCATTTTAGGATTTCTCAGCTGCCCAATAATGACCATAGGTTTCTCACCTGATCTTCCCACCAGGCTTCATGGAGCAGCCTACGAACTGACCACCCCACACTGACCCCTGCTCAGCTCCACCATCTGCTCAGCCACTACCAGCTGGGTCCTGGCCGTGGGCCACCACCTGCCTGGGACCCTCCCACTGCAGAGCGAGATGCTGTGGACACAGGTGAGGAGAGATGGGGACAGAGGCACTGGAGCTGTCAGCGTTTTTGTTTTTTTTTGTTTTTGGTTTTTTTTTTTTCCCCTTGGTCTCAGGACCCAGGAATCCATAGCGCCAGCCCCTTCCTCCTTCTGGCCCAGGATTCTGGACCCTTAACCCTCTCCTCCATCAAGACTTAAGTGATAGACCCCAGCACCCTCCTCCCCCAGGGTATATAAGTTCAACCCCTAGATCCTTTTTTCCCCAGGGTTCAGGGCCCCAGCCTCTTCCCCCGACAACCTTCCCTCCTCACCCAGGAGTTCAGGTTCCAGTCCCCTCCATTCTAAGGAATCCGTAAAACTAAGTTCCCAGACCTTCCTTCCTTATGCATCTAAGAACCCAATACCTCGTCCGTTTCCCGAGCAACGGTGGCCTTTCTCTGAAACTACAACTCCCATGATGCTTGAGGACTCCCGAGAGTCCTGATTGCGTGGATCCAGCTCTAGGAATTGCTGGGGTTTCGAAGTTTTTCCTTCCTTCGGGCGTGACGCAGCCTCTCCCCAACACTGCTGCCCCACGCCCATTTTCAGAGTTTGACTCCGTCTTCTTCGGTCTCTTAGGGGACATCTTCGAAAGCTTCTCTTCCCATCCTCCCCTCATCCTGCCCTTGGGCAGCTCGCGCCTGCGCCTCACGGGTCCTGTGACGGACGACGCCCTACACCGTGAACTGCGCAGGCTCCGCCGCCTCCTCTGGGATCTTGAGCAGCAGGAACTGCCGGCCAATCACCGCCACGGACCTCCCGTGGCCACGCCTCCTTGAAAGCCAATAACAAACGAGCGCGCGAACCTTGAAAAATTCTTCAGCTGCTACTACCCGGAGCCCGCCTGAGCTAAGAGCTCTCTGGGAGTTGTAGTTCTTTCCCCGCGTGGGATGCCGGGAGTTTGAGTTTTCGGGTAGTAGAGGTTGGGACAATGGGAAGATGGGCTTGGGATGTGAGCGCAAGGAGCAATAAAGGTATCTGTGGTATTGGCAACGCCTCACTTGTAAGACTCGGGAACGCTGGTGATGATGATTTTCTGCGGATTAGAGCACCAGGGTCATCGACTAGAGTGTTGGGTTCTTGCCGAGTCCGAGGAAGTATTTATAGCCTCGGCCTCAGCTTGCCCTGCTGTGTGTAATCCAAACCCGGAGCCCTGGGGCCTCCCACGCATTTCAGGACAGAGCTCTAAGCTTGGTCTGCCAGATATCAGGCCCTCAGTCCTGCCGGAGGGAACCAGACTTCTCTCCCTCCGACCTCAAAGCCCTCTTCTCCCTCAGACCCGGGAGTCTGGGTTCCCAGCCCCCACCTGGACATTTCTGCCTGTCGGACACACTGCCGAATCCCAACACCTCTCGTCCTTGTGCTGGCATCCCTCCTTCCTCACATCCGGAAGTTCGGGCCCCCACCCAACTCCTCTCTCAGACCCGGGACTCCAGGTCCCCAGCCCCCTCCTCCCTCGGATCCAGGAGTTCGGGGCTCCAGTTTGAACTTTCCACTCCCCTAAATCCGACTCCTGCTGCTGCGTCAAGGAAAAAATAAGCGACAGGTGGCACCTGCCCGCAGGCCTGGGTCGCGACCACCTGCTCCCGCTGCTCAACCGGCGCCCCTCTCCAGGCACCTGCTTCTGTCAGTCCGCCCGCCGCTGCCCCGCCCGACCCCGCAGCCCCAGGACGCGGAGGAGGAGCGACCCAGGGAACCCCGACGTTCGCCCCGCCCCAGTCCCTCCCAGCCCGTGCTCCCGCCCCTTCTCAGGGTCCCAGGCGGGTCTCCTGTCTCCCGCACCCCGCCCCGCCCCATTCCACAGGCTCCTGGCACGCCCTAGAAAGGGGTGTCCTAGGCGGTCCCAGGCTGGTGGGGCAGACCCTGCGGCCTGCAGCCTAGACCGGGGGACTCAACCCGCTCCAGAGCACTGCTGCGCTGAGCTCACCTGGTGAGAAGCCCCTGGGATGGGGGTGAGGGGATCCCACCTTAACTCTTCTGTCACCTCTCTGGTCCCAGTCCCTTCCTCACAGACCATGGTGGCTGACACCCACCCACGCAGGTGGCAAAGACCCTTCCCATTCCGCAGGAACGTACCAGGTCCCTTTCCCTTCTTGATCAAGGATGTTGGATTCTAGTACCTTCAGAATATTGAGCTGTCCCTTCACCCCGTGGGTGAAGGGTCTCCCTTCATAGATCCCAGTATTTCCTCCCCCAGGCTCCAGGAATTGGGGCCCTCAACGAGGATTCCGGGCTCCCAGGCCCTCCTCCCCCAAGTTCTGACTCAAGGCCTCTCCTATCCCTAAGACCCCAAGGCCCTTTCCCTGCTGTCTTCACATGGAGGGACAGCCTCCTGACCTCCACTCTGACCCTCCTCCCATGGGGGCCCTGTACTCCCCTCAGTCCAGGTCCCCATCACAGACTTGGCAATGACTCTCGCGACTTCCTCTCAGCGCTCCCAAATCATTCGTTCCAAGTTCAGATCTGGTGAGATCCTTCTCTCTATGCATACAGGGAAGGGGTCTTCTGGGTCCTGGGACTGAAATACTCCTGGGGAATGTGTGTGGTAGGAGAGGCGGGAGGGGGGCCGTGGGACCCACAAGGCGGGTGTTTTCTGGGCAAAAGGTCACTTGTGTATAAAGGAGGCCCAAGCAAAGGGGCTGAGTTTTGGGGGCTCAAGGAGGGTGCAAATGGCCAACGCGATGTTCCTGTAAACAGTGAGGAGTGGGTGGCTAGGGGCGGGTTTGCAGATCAGGTATTGTAAAGGAGCAGGGGCTTAAATCGACATGCATGCAAAGAGGAGGAGTGCACAGAGTGGGGACTTTGGAGTGGGCAGTGTGGGAGTGTTGCTGAGGGGACAGTGCACTGTAGTAAACCTTGAGTGTGCCAAGGTTGTATTTTAGGTCCCAATGCAGACTGGAAGCGTGCAAGGGAGTGTGGCACTGGATGTCAGTTCCTCAGTAGGCCAAGGGCATACGAGCATGCAAATGGATATGCTGGGTGGGTACAAAGACACCAGTCCCCAAAGTACAAGGAGTGTGCCAGACAGTGCGCGTGCAATGTGCCCAGAGAGACCCCTGCTCCAGAACCGGAAGCCAAATCCTGAAAGTGCAAAGAGGTGTCAGTAAGGCTGGGTGGGTACCAAGGCAGAGTGAGCCAAGGAGGAAGTATATCAAAGGGTGCAAGTGCCCCAAAGTGGCTCGGGTCCCAGACCAGAGCCCAGGGAGATGTGTGTGCAGAGGGAGTGAGTGTGGGGAGGCCCCAGGGCTACACAGAAGGAAGCAGGCTTGTGCAAACGGGAGCGCATGGACGAGAAGAGGTGAGGTGCCCACAGGTCGGGCTGCCAAGATGGCGAACATGCCTTGGGTGGGGGTGGGCACATGCTCACGAAGGGGGCAGGTGGAGCTGGGGGCAGGGCTGGCTCCTGGTTCCAGAACAGCTCTGGCAGGGAGCAGGGAGCAGGCGGGAGGCCCGGGAGAGGGAACAGGCTGCCGGCCCACCCGCCTGCATGGGGTGTGTAAGGGGGCTGGGCATGCAGGTCCTGCCAGCTGTAGCTCACACGGCCCGCCAGCCCAGGCTCCTGGACACTCCCTTCCCGCCTTTCTCCTCCCACCCCCTCCTCCCTCCATAGTCCTCCAGCTTCGGATCCACAGATGGTATCAGGACCCAAGTAAGTGTGGGCCCTGAGAGGGAGGGGATGGATGGATGGAGGCCCACCACCGGCGGGGGGGGGGTGGGGGACGCCCGGGAGTGCAGCTGCCAGATGTCAGGCACTGATTCCCGAGCCGCAGCTCCTATACCAGGGATACCCCTAAGTCTGATCCTGTCCCTTCCCGAGGACCCCAAAGTACAGGTTCCTGGCTCCCCCACCCCCCTCATAGCTCTGCTTCCTTCTCTATGACTTTTCCCACTCTGACGATATGCATGAGTCCAGATCCCGTTTCTTTGGAGAGGACAGGCATCCCAGACTCCACATTTGGCACGCACTCGAATCTCAGAATGTGGCTTTCGGCTTCTCCCGAGTGCTGGCCCCACAGCTCCTCCAGCAAAAACCCCAAAATCTGTTGATCCTCAGCCACCACACCCCTTAGTGACTGAGGACATGATTCCTGCCTTTCTGGAGAATATAAAATTCTGGAACCTCTGCCCTGAGATCCAGGAGTCTGGGCACCCACCTCCTAATGCTGGGTTTCCCTCCCACATTGGGGGGGGGAGTTGGCGGGGTGAGGAGAGGATGGGGGGGTGGCTGAGGCCTCCAGGGCCCTCCTTTCCACACAGTGTTCTCCCTCCCTGCCCGGCTTCCTGTCTACAGGCCTTTCCGGGTCCTTCACTGCCTCTCCGGTCTTGGATCCAGATCCCTGGGTCTCAGCCACAGACCCCGCTCTGGCTCCCCGAGCTCCAGCCCCAGTCTCCCCCAAGGGCCCCACCCCTTTCCTCTTCAGCCCTGGGGACCTGCTTCTTGAATCAGAATACCGCCCTTGGAGGTCCCTGAAGGTGAGTCTCCAATGAGTGAGGAGAAGTACCCCGGAGAGTCTAGCTAGCATTGGTCGTCCTTGCCGTTGCCCTCTTGGCTTCTTTCTGGTGATGCCAAGCCGACGCCATGCTTTGCATGGCTCTCTGAGGCAGGACATGGGGCCAGAGCTGAAGCATATGACATCACACCCACTTTTTCAGGAGTCCCCCAAGATCTCCCAACATTGGAGAGAGCCCAAGCCAAAGGGGAACTTGACCTACCACCAGTACATGCCCCCCGGGCGGAGACAGGGGTCCAGGGTAAACCCCCAGGCCAAAGGGTTGGCCCTGGGTCCCCTAGGACCACCTCTATGGGAAGGGACAAAGTCACAGCAGCCACCTCCCAGGTATGATCCCTGATTTTGTTCTCTGGGGGAAAATTCAGGCTCCCCATCCTCCTCCCTCAAACCCAGAGTCCTCCTCCCTCAAACCCAGAGCAGGGGAGTCCAGCCCCCAAACCCTTTCTCCCCTAAGATTCGAAAGTCCAAGTTCCCAGTCCCTCTTCCTTCAGTTCCCCGGGAGTCCTGGCTTCAAACCCAAGAGATTGCCCACGCACAGGAATTAGCCTCTCTCTCTCTCTCTCTCTCTCTTTTTAAGATTTTATTTATTTATTTGACAGAGAGAGAGATCACAAGTAGGCAGAGAGTCAGGCAGAGAGAGAGAGAGGGGGAAGCAGGCTCCCCGCTCAGCAGGGATGCTGAGGCAGATGTGGGGCTCGATCCCAGGACCCCGAGACCACGACCTGAGCCGAAGGCAGTGGCTTAATCCACTGAACCACCCAGGTGCCCCAGGAATTAGCCTCTCTTTCCTCTTCACAAGCCCCTGCCTTTGAGGACCCTGGAATGCCCCGTCTCTCTCCACCCCCTTTAACCTCTGATTCCCCCCTCACGACTACTACGCCAGGATGAAGCCCACTGCCCTCACTCCCTCCCCACCTGGAGTCCCCAGCCCCTTGCCCCCTCCACACAAGTTGGAACTTCAGACCCTTAAGCTGGAGGAGCTGACGGTGAGTGTGGGGAATAACTTCCCAGGCTGGCCCTCTCCCTCGGTGGGTACCCACAGGTCTAACCCCGCAGCCTCTGCCCCATCGGAGACCCAGGAGCCTGGATGCCCAGTCCCTGGTTTCCAAATGTCAGCCCCAGCTCCCGCCTGCGCCCCGGAGCCCTCCCAGCAAGGCCTCTTCCGCCCCCCCCCACCCCAGGTCTCAGAGCTCCGGCAACAGCTGCGCCTTCGGGGCCTCCCTGTGTCGGGGACTAAGTCGATGCTCCTGGAGCGCATGCGCAGCGGCGCCCTGCCCCGCGAGCGGCCGAAGCCGCGGCGCGAGGACGGTCCAGCTGGTGCTCCCTGGCCGCGCCTCAGGCCCAAGGCTCTGGGAGCCGTCCGGAGGCAGGGCTCGGTGAGGGCGGGGCTACGCGCGTATGGACCAGTGAGGAAAGACAAAGCGGGACGGGGCGGGAAGTCGATAGAAGGATAGCCAATGAGGTGCGGGGGGGCGTGGCTAAGAGCCAAATGGGAGGATCATAAGGAAAGAGAACCCAATGAAAGAATACGGGGCGATGCCGGAGGGGGGCGGTCGACCAGCGAGCGGAGGGCCCGGAGGAGACCAGGGGGTGGAGCCACAGCTGCGAATGGGTGGGGTTGCTCCCGGTGGGCGTGTCTTATGGGAACTCTTTGCGGTTCTAGCTCAAGCCAAGCGCAAACTCTCACGCTCCGCCTCCTGCACGTGCCACGGAAACCCCTGCTACCGCTGAGGGTCCGACTCCCGCTCCGGCTCCGGCCTCGGCTCGGGCTCCGGCTCCGGCTCCGCTTCCGGCTGCGGCTCCGGCTGCGGCTCTAGCACCGACTCCTCCCGCCGCACTGCCCACAGCGGCCCTGACGCTGGAGGAGGAGCTGCAGGAAGCCATCCGCAGGGCGCAGGTGAGCGGGAGCGGGCCAGGGGTCTCGGTCAGGATGGGGCGGGATCCCGGGCTCACGCCGCTTCTGCCCATCCGCAGTTGCTTCCGAACCGGGGCATTGATGACATCCTGGAGGATCAGGTGGAGCCTGAGGGTAAGAGTCGAACTCCTAGATTTGGGGGAGGAGGAGGCTGAGGTTCTGGAGTCCTAGTGCACGGAAGGAAGGAGTTAGGGTCTGGAGTCCTGGGTTCTAGGGACGAGTGGGCTGGGGACTTGGATTTCCGGAAACAAGTGGGGTCCGGATCTCTACCTTCCTAAGCTCACACTCCATCCCTTCTCCTGCAGACCCGCTGCCCCCCATCCCCTTGGACTTCCCTGGCTCCTTCGACGTGCTGTCCTCCTCCCCGGATTCTGAAGACCTCTCATCTGTCTTCTCTTCCTCGCTCCCGTCCCCCACAAACTCCCCGTGCCCCTCTCCCAGGGGCCCCACAGACTCCTTGGACTGGCTGGAGGCTCTGAGTGGGGGTCCCCTGCTAGGCTGTGGCCCCCCAGCCCCCAGCATCTTCTCTGCTGATTTATCTGACTCCAGTGGAACCCGGCTGTGGGACCTGCTGGCGGATCCATGGTGATGGGTGCTGTGGTTTCCAGGGATGGAGAACTAGTGGGGATGGGAAGGTCACTAAGACAGACTCTCAAAGGAGGGGGTCGGACAACCGGCAGAGCCCCTCCCACCACAGACACAGAATCAGAGCCACCTCTCATCCTCACCGGGCGCCCCCCAACCGCTGCTGACATGCTAACCGCCTGACCTTCCCCTGCCTGACCTCCATGTGATCCCCTCCATGGTTGTGTGGTTGGGGCCGGGACGCGTCATTTGCTGCTGGCCGGAGCAAACAAGCTGCCTGCTGCTTCCTTCAGAGACCTCCCGGATGTTTTTGTTCCCTACTTCTCCCCTCCCCTAGTGCTGCCAACTAGATGGGAGTCTGGAAGGTGGTCTGTATTTTTTGGGTGCAGGAGAGAAGGCTCACTCACAATTTCATGGGTTGACCAGTTCAGCAAGGTGATTCTCCAGCATCGTATGACTAGGGCTGCAGTCGCGTAGGGTCCAGGAGGGCTGGACCGTTCAAGATGGCTCAGACGTGGCTGGCTCCTTGGCAGGAATGGCTGGTGGGCTGGAGCCAGCTGGGCTGTGGTCTCTCCGACAGGGTAGCTGGGTTCCCTACACAGTAGCTCAGGGTCCTCCAAAGCAAGCATTACTCAAGGTGGGAGCAGAAGCTGCCAGTGTCATAAAGACCGAGCTTGGGACTGGTCCAGTGTCACGTTCACTACACTCCATTGGCTAATGCAAGTTGGGCTGGCGGGATATGCGAGGGGGGGCTACACAGATGTATGCGTCTTGGAGGCATGGTCATTGGGGACCATATTTGGTCCCCTACACCCCTCTGGTCAGTTTGAGACCGTGGGTCATGAGGAGAGGGTGGGGCGTAGACTGCTGGGCACCTTGAACCCCAGGGCATTCCTGGGAGGAAGGTCACAGAGGAAGCCCTTAGCAGCAAAATCTTGTAAAATGTACGTTTTATTATTATTCAGGTGTGGGGAAGCCAATGGATCGGAATGACCGCCATGGAAAAGATCCTTGGTTGGGGCTCCTGGGTGACTCAGTCGGTTTGGTGGCAGACTCTAGATCTCAGCTCAGGTCTCGATCTCAGGGTCGTGAGTTCAAGCTCTGCATTGGGCTCCATGCTGGATGTGGAGCCTACTTTAAAAAAAAAAAAAAAAAAAAAAGGATAGTTTGTTATTCTCACAGATCCCCAAAGAAGGGGGTGTGGAAGCCATGCATGGCCACATGGGGAGGTGCCACTGTTGGTCAGGAGGCGAGAGGGGGAGAGGGGAGCCCAGAGCAAGAGCCTTTGTTGTGGTTTCCCGGCAAAAGAACAGAGGAGACAGGGTAAGCTGGCTTAAGATTGTCTAGTGTGCATGATTTCAGCTGGCTCAGGGGTGTAGGGACCATCCCTAGTTGTCTGGAATGTGGTCCTGGGGTGATGAAGCAGAGTAATCATGGTCCAGAGTACAGGAGCTCATAAAGGAAGTGGTTGGGGGTCTGGGCTCTGGATTGGTTGATTTGCACATGCAAATCACGCTCCTGGGAGAGTCCTTTATTATCCCTGGAATAGACTAGCCCTGGGAAGGGCCATCCCTCCAGATGTCAAAGCACCAGAAATATGGGAAATAAAAAGCCATAATGAATGCAAGAGAGCACACAGAGGATGGGGGGGCTGGGTGCCCAGAGTCAGGAAGAGGGATCTAGGTCTGAGGGGAACTGTGCCCTCAGAGTTGGAAAAACAGAGCCTCAGTCTCTGCTCTGGTGAAGCTCGAACATTTGCACAGAGAAAATTCCAGCGCTGGGTGACAGGTACTTTCACGGCGGTGGGGCCATGACTCCTAGAAAGTACCAGAAGCTGTGGGGAACTGGGAGGGTGGTCAGAGGAACGGCCTGGGGAACCTTGTGAGGCCAGGGCTGCTGGAACAAAAGGGAGGTGGCGTGGCTGCCGTGGCTGCCTCAGAATTTGGGGCTGGAGGCAGCTGGGCAGCTGGGCACCTTCCTATCAGGCTGAAAATTGTTGGTAAAGGGGCGCCATCAGCGCTGGAAAGATCAGGAAGGGGTGTGGTGGGGCTTCTGTCTGTCTCCATCTTGACCTGACTCTGAGCTTGTGACTCTGTCCCCCTGTCTCCTGTGTCCAGGGGAGGAGGGCAGCTCCAGAGGGAGTCGGGGCAAGGGGTGGTGGCTAAGGAATTTTCCAGTAGGGGGAGATTTGAAAGATGTGCACAGGCTTGGGTACAGGGTACATGTTTGAAGCCAGCACTGGAGAGGACGTGGCCTCTATACTCCCCACCACCTGTCACCCAACCCTTCACACATTCCGGTTGTTCCTTCTCGTGCCCCGGGGAGAGGACTGCACTACACCCCAGGGCTGGACCGAAGGGGGACACAGGAAGATGGGGAGCACCACATTGCCGTCCCATGAGCTCAGTGGACACATGAAAAAGACCAAGAATATATTTGAAAAATGACCAAAATTATCAATTTCCTTTCTTTCTTTTTTTTTTTTTTAAGATTGTATTTATTTACTTGAGAGAGAGAGAGCGAGCATAGAAGGAGAGGGAGAAGCAGGCTCCCCACCGAGCAGGGAGCCCAACGCGGGGTTCGATCCCAGAACTGCAGGATCACGACCCCAGCCAAAAGCAGCCGCTTAACCCACTGAGCCACCCAGGAGCCCCTATCCATTTGTCTTACAGACATAATCTCCAGAAGGACACATTGAGGAGACTGGAGAATATACTCATTTTTCTCTTTCTCTTCCTCCCCTGCCCCTCCCCATTTCTCCCTCCACCCCTGTCTCTCCCTCCCTCCTCAGTCTATGTTATCTTGCACCCCGCTCTGCTGCTGCTCCCAATCGCTGATTTCCATTCCATTATTTTCCCTCTCTGCACCTCCAGGGTGTCGCCCCCCCCTAGCATCCAACTCCACCAGACATCCCAAGACAATCCCCCATCCACCATCATCGAGTGCAGCCCCATTACAGAGTGTGAATTTTCCCGGGGGAAACACCCCCAGGGACAGATGACACAGGGGCTGGTGCCATGGCAACCGAGAGTCTCCTCTCCCAGTCCAGATCGAGCTGGGTGGACGCATCTCTCCATCACTCTCCATGGCCTAGGGTGACCCATTTAACCTCCCTGGGCCTTAGTTTTCTCATCTTGAAAATGGGGACAAGAGCAATAGTACCTTCTCCACACGGTCGGCTGAGGATTGAATGAGTTCATGTGTGCAGAGCGTTTAGAACTGCACCTGGCATGGGACACCCTCATGAGGCATCAGCTGTTGTCACCGCCCCCCTGGGGTGGATTGCCTTCCATTCCTCTATCACATGGCTGCCCCCACGGGGGCCATGCACGAGGCTTCACCTGCCTTGATGTCGTCCCCTTTTTCATCCCCAGTCTGTTGGGCTGTTACCTCTTCTGAACCTCAAGTCTTGTTTATCCCTTGGGGTGGGTGATAGGGAACTTCCAGACCCCAGACAGCCTGGTGGTGAGGACCCCAGAGCCAGGGTAGGGACGGAGCAGGTGGCTGAACTGGGGGGGAAAATAGGCAAATGGGAGTCTTGAGCCTGCACTCCCTGGGGGGACAGGCCTCTCTCCTCCCCTTGGGATCTGGAAACCAAATTTGGAGCCAACCCTGTGTGCAGACTTTGAGCCCAGCCCCTGCCTGGTGGGGGACCCCAGAAAAGCCCATTCTCCTCTGTGCCCTCATAGAAGACCTCACTCCTATGTATTTTCCCAAGAGATATGATAACATGCCTACACAAAGATATATGGGCCAATGTTCATGAGAGTATAGCCCCAAACTGGAAATCACCCGAGTATCCATCGAATGGAGGAACAGATCAAAAGCCTGTGAAAAGACGGTGAATGATTGAAACTTGCGAGAACGTGAATGAATCTCAGATACATGATGTTAGACATGCCTGGGTGTCTAGACACATCGGGCTCCCCACTCAGTGGGGAGTCTGCTTCTCCCTCTCCCTCTGCTACTCCCCCTGCTTGTGCTCTCTCTTGCTCTGCTCTAATAAATAAAATCTTAAAAAAAAAATTAAAAAGGACACAGTCCTATTGGATTAGGGCCCCCCTAATGATCTTGACTACATTTTCAAAAAACCCTATTTCTGAATAAGTTGCATTGACAGGTCCTGGGGCTCAGGCCTTCAACATAATCCCTTCTGGGAGGCAAAATTCAGTTCCTAACAGGGGCAGCTCTAAGCAGACAAACCAGCCTCGGGTTCTTTTCTTTTCTTTTATTTTTTTCTTTAAAGCTTTTATTTATTCATTTGGCAGAGACATCACAAGTAGGCAGAGAGAGAGGGGGAAGCAGGCTCCCCGCTGAGCAGAGAGCCCAATGCGGGGCTCGATCCCAGGACCCTGAGATCATGACCTGAGCCGAAGGTAGAGGCTTAACCCACTGAGCCACCCAGGTGCCACTAGCCTCAGGTTCTTTAGGAAATATTACTGCCTTCTCCCAGCCCAGGGCCCTGCTGGCTTATAGTATATAACAATGTATGTTTCAGATCATCTGAAGCATACAGACCAGATTAGCTTTACTCTGCAATTGATTAAAAAAAATCTGGAGAATGGGGATGGTATGACGTCCTAGAGGGTGCAAGATATAGGAGACAGACGATACTGTTATGTTCCCGGGACCCCAGATAAAATTCGGGACTAGATTATGAATCAGGTGTCTTGAGAGCCTGCAGTTAAGAGCCAGGAATCGGATGTGGGCTGTCTAGGAAGATGTCCATATTATTCTGCTCAGGTCATGATCTCATGATCATGATCTTTTTTTTTTTTTTTTTTAAAGATTTTATTTATTTATTTGACAGAGAGAAAGATCACAAGTAGGCAGAGAGGCAGGCAGAGAGAGAGGGGGAAGCAGGCTCCCTGCTGAGCAGAGAGCCCGATGTGGGGCTCGATCCCAGGACCTGAGATCATGACCTGAGCTGAAGGCAGAGGCTTAACCCACTGAGCCACCCAGGCGCCCCTCATGATCATGATCTTAAGTTGTACCACAGTTACTGGTTTTTGGGAAGTTGTGTATTGGTTAAGAAACTGGGCGCCTGGCTGGCTCAGCTAGTACAGCGTGCGACTCTTGATCTGGTGGTCATGAGTTCGAGCCCTACACTGGGTATAGAGGCTACTTTATTATTTTAAAAAATATTTATTTATTTGACAGAGAACAATCAAGGGGAGTGGTAGGCAGAGGGAGAGGGAGAAGTAGGCTCCCCATTGAGCAGGTAGTCCAGTGTGGGGATCCTGGGATCATGACCTAGGCCAAAGGCAGACAGTTAACTCACTGAGCTACTAGAGGTCACTTAAAAAAATAAAATAAAATGAAGGGGTGCCTGGGTGGCTCAGTCATTAAGCGTCTGCCTTTGGCTCAGGTCATGGTCCTAGGGTCCTGGGGTCCTGGGATCGAGCCCTGTGTCGGGCTCCCTGCTCAGCGGGAAGCCTGCTTCTCCCTCTCCCACTCCCTCTGCTTGTGTTCCCTCTCTCTGTCAAATAAGTAAACAAAAATCTTAAAAAAAAAAAAAAAGGAAATCCCCCTGAGGGGGGAATCATTAAAAAGAAAGAAACCTTTGCCCACCTCAGGGTCATGAAGATTTTCCTCCCATGTTTTATTCTAAAAGCTTTATGCTGGGGTGCCTGGGTGGCTCAGTGGGTTAAGCCTCTGCCTTCGGCTCAGGTCATGATCTCAGGGTCCTGGGATGGAGCCCCATATCAGGCTCTGCTCAGCAGGGAGCCTGCTTCCCCCCCATCCCCCGCCTGCCTCTCTGCCTGCTTGTGATCTCTTTCTGTCAAATAGGCAAAATAAAATAAAAGCTTTATGCTTTTACCTTTCACATTTTAGTCTGTGATCCATCCTGAATTAGTGTTTGTGAATCGTGGGAGGAAGGGGTCAAGTTCACCTTTTCTGTGTGGATGTTGGATCGCTTCCATTTATTGATGAGGTCTTTCATCCTTCGCCTAAACTGCACTGATGCCTTTATCATAAATCAAGGACCATGGATGTGTGTGGTCTATTTCTGGACTCTGCTGGACTCCATCTATCTTTTTTTTTTTTAAAGATTTTATTTATTTATTTGACAGAGAGACAGAGATCACAAGTAGGCAGAGAGGCAGGCAGGGAGAGAGGGGGAAGCAGGCTCCCTGCTAAGCAGAAAACCTGATGCGGGGCTCGATCCCAGGACCCTGAGATCATGACCTGGGCCGAAGGCAGAGGCTTTATCTTTAAAAAAAAAAAGATTTTATTTATTTATTTATTTATTTATTAAAGGATTTTTTATTTATTTGACAGAGAGAGATCACAAGTAGGCAGAGAGGGAGAGAGAGAGAGAGGGAGCAGGAAGCAGGCTCCCTGCCTAGCAGAGAGCCCGATGCAGGACTCGATCCCAGGACCCTGGGATCATGACCTGAGCCGAAGGCAGAGGCTTTAACCCAGGAGCCCCGCTCTGTCTATCTTTTATGCCAGTACAACTTTGTCAAGGTAACTTTAGCTTTATGGTGAATTTGGAAATCTGGTCATCTCATGGGTCTCTTCGCCTCACTTCCACCATGACCTCACTGGTCCACCATCATTGCTTGCTGGTAGTGAAAATCAAACCCATTCTTCAAGGCATATCTTCAATATAGTCTTCACATCGTAGCTTTCTTGGCATTGTGATACAGAATTACACACACACACACACACACACACACACACACACACACACTTTTTTTTTTAAGTAGGCTTGAACTCATGACCCTAAGATCAAGAGTTGCACGCTCTACCAACTGAGCCAGCCAGGCACCCCTTAGTATGCTTTGAAAGAGACTTTTGTAGGTGTCCAGGCAAAGGTGGTGGTGACTTGATAGAGTGGTGATGGTAGAGGAAGGAAAGGTCCAAATCAGGATATATTTTGAAGGGAAAGCCAGCAGAACTTGCCAGTGGATGGAATGTAAGAGCAAGAATCTAGAGTGAGTTAAGTTTTTAGTGGAAGTGAATGGATAGTGCCACTTACTGAGATGGGGATGGGCGGGGGAAGCTCTGGGTGGTTAGAGTTACGGGGAGATGGTGTCGTGACCATCTTTGGAAATGACTGCCAATCATGATGTTGTTTTAACTCAGGACCATGAATATGTGTCCCCCAATACATTTAAAATGTACATTAAAAGAGAGAATGCCAAATGCATAGACAAAATAATTAAGGATTTATTTATTTTTGAAATAGCAAACCCTGGTCCAGCAACCATCACCCCATTCCAGCTGTATAAAATCACATGGGGGGCACCTGACTGGCTCAGTGGGTACAACATTGACCCTTGTTCTCGGGGTCATGAGTTCATGAGTTCATGTTGGGCATGGAGCCTACTTAAAAAAATAAAATAAAAAAAAACAAATAGAAAATCTAAATTCGGACCAGAAATTTGAATGAGTTAAATAGAGTTACTGAGGCAGAGACCTATCAGCACAATGGGTACTGTGGCACCATTCTGTGGGTACTAAGCCAACAGGAAAGGGCTCCAAGAGAACCATGTGGAGAGACTGTGGGGCCTGCAAGATGTGAGGTGGCTGTCAGAGCGCAAATACTCTGCGGTACGAGGATGGGTCGTTCTTGACATTGGGTGTGACCGCTTGACTGGCTTCAGCCACTGAAACATGAGTGGCAAACTTTTTTTTCTCCCATATGCTCAATTTCGGAGCATCTTCCCAATCCTTATGTTCTTTCTTACATTTTTTTTAGTTTTTTTCTTAATTAATTGATTATTTATTTGAGAGAGAGTGCGAGCACTGAGGGAGAAGGAGAAGCAGAGTCCCTGCCAAGCAGAGAACCCGATGTGGGGCTTGATCCCAGGACCCTGAGATCATGACTGGAGCAGAAGGCAGACACTTAACCGGCTGAGCCACCCAGCCGCCCTTGAAATGAGACCTCCTTGGCCCACCACCACTTTTTGCTAGGACTGTTACAGTAGCCTTCTCCCTGGTCTTCACGCCTCTCTCACCCCTACAGCCCTTCCTCCACACAGCAAATCAGATTGTGTTACTCCCCTGATAAGCATCCTCTGATGGCTTCCCCTTGGTCTTAGAATAAAACCCAAAGTCCTTGCCATGGTCCACAGGGCCTTTCATGGTCGACCCTGATAACTTCTCTCCTACCTCTTGTCTCCATGTGTTCCAGACACACTGGCCTGGTTCCGCTCTCATGTATAACTAGATTCCCCCTGCCACAGGGCCTTTGCACGTGGGATCTCAAGTCAGGTAGGGACATTCAAGTTTTGCCCAGATCATGCCCAAGTCACAAAAGTGTCTGCAGATAAAGAGAATCATCGATTTAGTTTCTCTCTGGCTATATCACAAATGACTCCAAAACTTCACAGCATTGAACAATTGTATTGTTATGCTCACAGACTCTGTGAATCAGGAATTGAGATAGGGCTGCTCTCTGCGACACATTGTCAGGAGCCTCAGCTGGTTGCTAGGCTGACTTGAACGACTCGTGGCAGCACATCTGATGCCCACCCTGAACTCGGAAGTTGACCTCAGCTAAGACTGCTGATTGGAGCACCCACCCGTGGCCCCGGAGTGGGGCTGGGCGTCCTCATAGCATGGGGGCTGCTTTCATGATGTTGACGACTGAGGGGAACTGTACTCCACAAAAACGCAGCGGCATGAGGCCTCCGCCAACACCGCACGGAGGAGAGAGCCCCCAGCTGACCCACCAGATTGTGGGAAATCCTAAATTGCTGTCACTTCAAGCCACTATGTTTTGTTAATCCAACCTTTGCTAGCAGGGATGCTGTTAGATGCACCACCACAGACAATTAAAAAGAACAGACTCTCTTCAAGTTCACTGAGCCCTGCTGGGCTCTGAGTTCTCACCAGGAATCATCCTAAGCCCTAGGAAGCCAGGGTTGCAGAATTGGGGCAGGAGGTCTTAGAAGTGCACCAGCTACTGGCCAGTAGGGCGGCACTCTTGGGAAAACTGGGGAAAAGGTCCCAGGTCTGGGCAGACGAACTAGAAAACAGTGAGCCCTCTGGGTGGACACGGTCCCAGGGACACGTGGCTTGGAGAGTAGGCTGTTGAGTCTCCTAGAGCTGCATCAACCCCCTTGGCCAAATGCCTTTGTGTAGCAAACAACGCACACAATTCAGGGATTCTCTGTTTTGTGTTGCCCCTTCTTCCTCGTTAGGAGCACCTGTTCTCTTTCTGCAAGACTCCATGTCTTCCAGAGGAGGCGGATCAACTCCCCAGCTGGAGGGAGCAAAGATTTATTGATCTGAAGCTAAACCAATCCCAGGGTCTTCTTCACTTTGCCCTCTAATGGGTCAGGTGGGCCTTAACACACTTCCGGTCCATGAGATATGCGGGGGCTGGGAGGGCACGGTGGAAATTGCTGGAGGGCTTTGGAATCTTTCTCTCATTCTTCAAAAGGGACCCAAGAATGAAGCTCTTTTTGCTGCCTCATGACGAGGCTGTCTGTATGTGATACCTGGCTATGTGGCAGCCCTTTTGGGACCATGAGGGAGCCAGTCTGAGAGGAGTTGACAGCAGTTGAACATGATAGATGGAACAGGGGTCGCCGATGAAACTGCTGCGCTGCTGACTTAACTAATCCCAGAGATGCCCCAACTTTGGGTCCTGTTGTAGAGGACACATAAATAGGTTATTTCAGCAAGTCAGTGACTTCTGATGCAGGAAGGAAGTGTCCTGGTACACATAACAATATGCTCCCTGTGCCTTGGGGATCTGCTCTTGGAGCCAGCAAAGGAGGAGGGGCCAAGGGCCACCTAATATCAGTGCTTGAGTAATGGCGAGAGGTCTGCATCGATCCCAATCCACTCGGGCAGGAAGGCTGCCTCTGGCTTAAAGAGTTTGAGGAAGGGGGAGTCCGGCAGGGTGTAATTGGCTAGGTAGATGGTCTCGCCCCCTGCGAGGTAGGCGGCCCAGATTCCAAATGTCCCAATGGTCATGATGGTGTGGTTACACTGCGTGAGCAACGCAAAGTCCTTGGCAGGGGAGTTCTCGATCCCATTGCCCGCGAACACCACATCCCCCCGGGAGGCGTTGATGTTCTCCCGACACCAGGTCATGCCATTGCTGGAGACCACAAAGATGGGGGAGTCATAGCGGGCCCTGAACCAGGCCAGGGCCTGCTCCAGGTACCGCCGGTCGGCGACCACGCCCTTCCACACCTGCGGCATGACTTGCACGTAGTCCCCCCGCCGCACGTGGACGCCCACGAAGGTGCTTGGCTGTCTCCCATTCACCTGCAGGCCCCTTAGAAACTTCTGGGCGTCCTCCCGCACGTGGTCGTGCAAGGTGAACTCCCGCAGGATCTCATCTCGCAGGTGGTGGTAGAAGGTCCAGGAGCAGGGGTAGCCGGTGAGGCGCACGTACTCCCCGGGGATGTGGCGGTAGCGCTCCTCCATCCAGTCGTTCAGGTGGTAGTTCTGCCAGGGGATGCGGCCGGCCGTGCTGCCGTGCAGGACCGGGAGGCTGATCCGGAAGATGGGGGCCAGCGTGCTGTGCATCTCGGCCGGGATGAAGGCTGGCCGCCCGTTCATCTTGGCCAGGGCGTACAGGGTGGCATACTCGCCCATCTGGTTCCCCAGGCGGCCGATGGCATTGATGGTCCACATGCCCCGGGGCAGCTGGCTTGTGGGACTTTCCGTCGCCAAAACCAGCGTCTCAATGTCCCATGTGGGGCGAATCTTCGCTAGCCGTTGGTGAATGTGAAATATGGTGGAAGCCGTGAAGACAAAGAGGACGAAGTGGGCCATGGGGAAGAAGAAAGGCGCCTGACTGCTGAGCATGGCTGTCAGGGAAGGGAGAGCAAGGAATGTTAGCTGGGGGAGAGGGTAGGGGAAGTGGGGAGGCGATCTTTGGAGGCCCTAGTGGGGTTCACGAATGTGCAAGGGCAGCTGTGTGTGCAGACACTGTGTGCGTGTGTGTGCAGATGGCTTTGCTGTGTGTGTGTCTCCAGGGGTGTGAACACTCAGGTGCGTGCATGGAGGTGGGTCTCCAGAGGGTGTGATGGGAGTGTGTTTACATGCAGTTCATATGCTCCTGTTTACAGGATCTGACTACACCGTGTGTATTCGCATACGGCGCGTGCATTGCAAGAGTGTGTGTGCGCGTGCATACAGGTGTATACATATGTGGGTGGGTGTGCATTTGCATACATTTAACGGATATGTGTACATTGTTTCGTAGGAAAGTGTCTATCTCGTGTACATACATGGGTGTGTACTCTATATAATATAGTGTGGACATATATACACATACATGCACACACGTTATGTATATATACCTTGTATGTTTGAATGTGGGTATTTATAGCCTGAATATACATACATGGGTGTCTACAGATAGGGAGTACACGTGTAAAAGCCTACTATTTACTGAGGATCCAGTTCCTAGAGAGGTCCATCTTTGCATGCCCTGCATACCTATATTTCCTTTGAAGGGAAATGGCCCAACCCATCCTGAATTCAACCACGTGGCTTGCCTACCCTCCCAGCCACAGCCAACCTGAGCACAAGATGAACACTGGGTTCCACGGTGGCTTTGCCATTTACTGGTCACGACAGATTGTAGGCCGGCTCTAAAAGATGAGTTGGTCAATTCTCTCTCGAATATTTTTACTGAAAGGTCAGAAGGCAACTGGCGGGTGAGAGTTGGTTTTCTTCTCCCCAGGGTGTCCGACACTCAGTTGAATTCAACAATTCAATTTGATTTTGACATTGTCTACCTGACTTAGTATCAGATCCGAGAGGTTGAAGAGTTCAGTCCCACTTCATACACCAACTGTAAGTCCTGAGTCATTCATGCTTCTTTTGACCGGTAGGTTATAAACTGACCCCCTCCTTAGGTTTGATAGTCTCCTAGAATGGCTGGCAGAACTCAGAAAGGCATTTTACTTATGTTTACCAGTTTATGATAAAGGAGACAGATGAGGGACGCCTGGGTGGCTCAGTTGGTTAAGCCGCTGCCTTCCGCTCAGGTCATGATCCCAGCATCCTGGGATCGAGTCCCACATCGGGCTCCTTGCTCAGCGGGAGCCTGCTTCTCCCTCTGCCTCTGCCTGCCACTCTGTCTGCCTGTGCTCACTCTGACAAATAAATAGATAAAATCTTTAAAAAAAAAAAAAAGGAGACAGATGAATAACCAGAAGTAGTACGTAGGTAAGATCCAGAGGGAGAGTCTATCTCCCTGGACCACCTTCCTGGCTCATGGCTGTGTTTGCCAACTCAAAGGCTCTCCAGAACCCATTTAGGGCTTTTATAGAGGTTTCATTATGTAGACATGCTTGATTAAATCATCAGTCACTGGTGATTAACTTAATCTTCAGTCCTTCTCCCCTCCCCAGAGGTTGGGGGCTGGAGACAGAAGTTCGAATCTCTTCAAGCTTGGTCTTTCTGGTGACCAGACCCTGAAGCTACCTAGGGCCCTGAGAAGAGTCACCTCATCAAAGCAGAAGACACTCCTATCAGCCTATCACTCAGGAAATGCCAAGGGTTTCAGGAGCCATGTGCCAGAACTAGGGACAAAGACCAAATATCGTTGTAGGAGGCCACAGCAGGTGATGCTGAGAGAGGCGGGGCTAGAGTGGCTGGGACAAGTCAGACGCAGCTGAAGCAGAGGCAGCCAGTAATGGGGAGACACCTGAAGGGATGTGCAGAGACATAAAGAGAACTGGCCAAGAAAACCCAGAGAAAATCGCCTGTATATACTTATACAGCCTGTTCTTTTCAACTCTGGTTGTAACGGAAATCAGTTCCAGGAGTGTGGTGGTTGCACTGAATGGACCTTCTGAGAACACATGGGATTTACTGTAGTATCAAAGGAGGTAGGGGGCATTGAGAATTCTCCATCCAGGCCATACGAGTTGGACCAGCGATCTGTAGAGCAAAGCTGTTAATGAAGCTCCTTTCTGGGACTCCCTGAAGCAAAGGCCCCCAAAGGATAGGGGTTTGAAGATATAGTTGTTGAGCATAATCCAAACAGTTGAAAGTGGAAGAAAGCAGGGAATGAGTTGGTGCTGACTCCCCATTACGTGGCCAGAAGCCAGTCAGGACAAGTGGAACAAGCAAGATGACTTAGGATGACTACAGTTAACACTTCATTAAAGACTGCATCCAGGAATGACCAGTGGGCTTTGTCATTCCACAGTCCAGGCTGGAACAACACTTGTACCATGTTGCCACAGTCAAAAGTCCAGGTTTGGCCACTGATCAACTGTGGAACTGGAAAAATGGGAATGGGGAGATGTGGGAAGTCAGAAAAATGAGACCCTTCTGCTTTCCTAGCTCTTCCAAAGGCTTCCCTCTTCCTTCTCTGTGCACGAGAGCTTCCCAATCATTCTTTTTAAAACTCTTCCTCATGAGCAGGGTTTAATCAAAGCATATCCTGGAGGCCATGCACAAAGGTAGATTCAAGATGAAATGTTTCTGGTTAACGTGGTCCAGGGCTTGGGTTCCTGGTCGAAGTATTGACTCAAGTGGCCATTAAGAGAATAGTAGGGCTAAATCAAGCAGGGCGTGACCTGGTTCAACCTGGGAAGCCTCCAGAACCTGTGCAGGTGTGGTCCTTAATGATTATAGCCAATGAAAGTTGGCACGGGACCTCATATAGCAATATCCCTGTTTCTAACTCATTGCTACCATCATCACACATTAAGATCACATGCATTATCTTTCTTTCTCTAAGATTTTATTTATTTGAGAGAGAGAGAGAGAGATAGCCATAGAGAGCATGAGCAGGGAGGAGAGGGAGAAGCAGGTTTCCCGCTGAGCAGGGAACCTGACATGGGGCTCCATCCCAGGACCCCAAGATCATGACCTGAGCCCAAGGCAGACACTTCACCGAGCCACCTAGGCGCTCTGCATTACCTTTCCAGAAGAAACTCCGGTTTGTCCACTAGATGCCTGGGTTTGAGTTAAACCAACTCAGGTGGGGTCTGGGCCCCTTGGGTCATCATCGGATGTTGAGTTTAACCCCAAGTGAACTCCTGGGTGGTACAACCTCCTCCTGCCCCATTCGTCTTGAATGTAAAGAGCCAGGGAGGCTGGATTTGCTGAATAAAGTTCACTTCACAACCGAGCTGATGCTCAGGATTCTGTCTTCTTGGTCAAAGTTCCAGATCAGGCCCCTTCCTCATGGCCACCGGAAGTGAAGCTTCCGCTCCCTAAGCCCAACACGGAACGTGCTTTGCTCAGGGACCACAAGGACCCATAACTCTGCAGCTACCGGCACACGCTCTGGTCACAGGCTACTGACTACAGGCTCCCACCCTCATTAGCTGTGGGATTCTGGACAAGTAACTCCACCTTTCTGAGGATTCAAACCACCTAGCCTGAGGACAAAACCAATACCTTTTGAGATCCTCACGTACAAAGCAAACAGCGCTGTTTTGTGGGGGCTCTGGGCCAGGCACCATTTTCACACTGGTCATGGTCATGGTCCAGTCTAGCATTTAGGTCCCAGATTTTGGAGGAGTCACATGTGGAGGATGGATGAGATGGGAACTTACAAGAGGAATGAATTTCACTCCGAGGTTGGTGAGTTCTGGGACCAGCCAGGATAGCCCCACACCACCAGGTGCAGAAATGGTGGACTAAGCTGACTTTGGGGACTGTCCCTCTGAAGAGTGGGTGAGTATGTGCGGTTGTCCTTACCCTGAGGAATGTCCGATTTTTTTTTTTCACGGGGATGAGGATCTGAGATAAAGCATATGTATGACAGCAACCAAAGCATAGACTGTATCAAGGAACTACATTGTTGCTCCCCCAACCCACAGACCTTGTGTGCATTGTGTGTTGGATTGTGTCTTTCTGCAGTAGGTATATTGAATGCTAACTCCTTTTTTTTAAAAAGACTTTATTATTGAGGTGCCTGGGTGGCTCAGTGGGTTAAGGCCTCTGCCTTCCGCTCAGGTCATGATCCCAGGGTCCTGGGATCGAGCCCCGCATCGGGCTCTCTGCTCAGCGGGGAGCCTGCTTCTCCCTCTCTCTCTGCCTGCCTCTTGCCTACTTGTGATCTCTCTCTCTATCAAGTAAATAAATAAATGAAATCTTTTTTTAAAGATTTCTTAAATCTTTTAAAAAAGATTTCATTTATTTATTTGACAGAGAGAGACACAGAGAGAGAGGGAACACAAGCAGGGGGAGTGGGAGAAGAAGCAGACTTCCTCGGGCCAAGCAGGGAGCCTGATGTGGGGCTCGATCCCAGGGTGCTGGGATCATGACCTGAGCTGAAGGCAGACACTTAACAACTAAGCCACCCAGGCACCCAGTTGAAGGCTAACTCCTGATACTATAGGATATGACTTTATCTGGGGACAGGGGTCTTCAGAGAAGTGACCAAGTTAAAACGAGGTCATCTTAAGGTTGACGCTAATTCAACATGACCAGTGTCTTTATAAAAAAACTAAAACAGGGCGCTCAGTTGGCTGAGCAACTGCCTTCTGCTCAGGTCATGATCCTGGAGCCCCAGGATCAAGTTCCGCATGGGGGGGGGGGAGTCCCTGCTCAGCAAGGGGTCTGCTTCTCCATCTGACCTCCTCCCCCTCATGCTTGCTTGCTCTCATTCCCTCTCTCTCTCAAATCAGTAAATAAAGTCTTAAAAAATAAATCAATAAAAGCAAAACTAAAACACAGCCCATGGTATACCGTGTGATCTGTGGGCCTCTTTACTGCCAGCTCCTGATGTGTGGGCTTGGGGGACGGCTCAAGAGACCCATCTGTGTCAAGCAGATTCTCCCCCTTGGGAATCTGAAGTCGGAAGCAGAGAGAAGGTGGCTGGTTGGCCGTGGGGCTGGCGGCCAACCGGCCTATTAGGACCCACGCGCAGCCATACTAAGTAAGATGCCATACTAAGGGCCAGAGAAATCCATGAGCACAGGGGATTCGACCTGAGAATAAAAAGAGGGTCCTGAGGGAAAAATGGAAAGTATGACTGCGCCCCTGATGGCTTCCTGGTTCCTGTTTCCTCGAGGCCACCTGCACTTACATTCCTGTCTGGGTCCTAGCACGACTCCTCATGACCCCACCCTGACTCTGGGTAGAAGGAACTGTCCGGAGGCTGGGAGGCAGGAGGAAGCTGGGGAAAGATGGGCCAGTCTGGGTAGGAGGAGGGAGTGCTCCCTGCGGAGTGGCCTCGTGCCTTCTTCCCACTTGTTCTGGGTGTTTCTCTCTTCCTTTTGCCAACTAGATTGTGAGCCTTCGAAGGGCAAGGAGTCAACCTGGCTCCTCTGTCTCGTTCCGAATTTGCCAAGCACGGGACGTGGGACAACAGGCACCAAGGGAAATGCTTGTGGGAGGGCAGAATGATGGAGGGAAGGAGAGAGGAAAGAGATGGAAAAAGAGACAGGGAAAGAGAAAGAAAAGGAACTAGACTGAGAGGAAGACAAGCACAGAGCCAGAGAGAGCAGGAGGACAGACAAAGAGAGATGGAGACACAGAGAGAAGGAGGGAGACAGGGAGAGACAGAACAGAAAAACCACAAGAAGAGACAGAGTGAGAGACGGAAAGAGGGACAGAGAAATAAAGCAGGCGGGATGGACCTGCCCGCACTCAGTCCAGCTCTGGCCCCTGCTCTGTCCCAATTCTGCATCTCCAAGTGAGTCCCTGTTGGGATCATCCAGTCCCAGTCTCCTGATCACACACACAGCTCCGCGAAGGAAGGGACAGCGTCAGTCTTATTCCCTCTGTGTCCCCTGCAGTCCCCGGACATGGGGCTCAACACACAGTAGGTGCACAGGAAATGGATGTAGAAGGAATGTGGGTCTGTGTCCACCCGTCAGGACCCAGTCGTGCTCCATCTGTTGCTTTTCCTCCTTGCCTCAAGTGTCTGCCAACATCTCCCTGCCTTGAGTTCTCTCTCTCTCTCTTTTTTTTTTTTTTTTGCTTCTGAATCCATTTCCCGGCACCAAGTAGGTAAAGAAATGAATACTGGAAGGACGACCTTCACAATCAAACCTCGTAATTTCTTTTTTTTTTTTTTTAAGATTTTATTTATTTGACAGAGAGAGATCACAAGTAGGCAGAAGCAGGCAGAGAGAGAGAGAGGGAAGCAGGCGATGCGGGGCTCAATCCCAGGACCCTGGAATCATAACCCCAGCCGAAAGCAGAGGTTTCAACCCACTGAGCCACTCAGGCGCCCCAAACCTCGTAATTTCTGAGCTCGCCCTGAATATCCCCTGGAAATACGTTGACAGCAGACAGAAAGACTAGAAGGCTAGTTCTGTTCGGGTGAAAAGGAAGACAGAATGTTCTAGAACAGAGTCTCTCTCAGCTCCCTTGGTGGTTTCCTGCTTCCTCCCTCGGGAAGAGGGAGGATCCACTGTTGAGGGCCTAAGGGAAACACCTGCAGACCTTGGCCCCCTGTCCTTGAGCGAGGCTGCGGGGAGAGGACGGAGGGAGGCTTACAGGGTGAAGTAAGGCCAGGGTCCGGGAGTGGGGGCAGATCTGGAGAGAAGCTCAGGGTAATGCCGTCCTCAGCCTCCGGTTGGCTATATGACCTTGACCGAGGGCCTTTACTTCTCAGTGTTGTCATCTAAAACGTGGGGTTTATTGCTCTCCAGGGCTGTGTGAGCTCAACGTGGGTTCGGAAATCCGAACTGGATGCTTAAGCGCGTGGCCCACTCCTGTAGGTGGTGCGAACACGCCCATTTGAAAGCAAAGGCAAAGTGAGGCTCCGGGACTAGTCAGAGAGGGGCCTGGGGGGCAATGCTGGGGAAAGGCAGAGCTGGGGCGCAGAGCTGGGCACAGGGAGTCTGGGAGAGCGGCTAGCGCGCCTGACACCCGTGGGGAGGTTTGGGGGAATGCCAACAGCCAACCAGCCAGCCTCCGGGAGAGGCTTAATGGAAAACCCGGATGCTTGGGGCGAGTGGGAGGAGCCTGTTTCCCCCACCACACCCCCTTCTTGGAAGTCGGAAAGTGCACCTTGTCATCCGTCCTGAGTACCTGCGGCACGCAATTTGCGGCCAGCCAAGGAGGGAGGGGCAAGAGGAAGGGTCAAGGAGCGCCGGCAGGGCTCAATCGGTTCCGCTCAGGTCCTGATCCCGGGGTCCTGGAATCGAACCCCGCGTCTGACTCCCTGCTCAGTGGGGAGCCTACTTTTCCCTCTTCCTCGGTCCCTCGGCTCTAGCTCGTGCTCGCCCCCTCTTGCTCCATCTCAAATAAATAGGTAAAGTCTTTAAAAAAAAAAAAAAAAAAAAAGAGGAAGGGTCAAGATCCCTTCCTTCATCCGGGTCCCCTGCCTGACATCCCTTGGGCGATTGCCCCAGGCCGAGTGGAGAACAGAGAGGGGCCCCAACTTTGAAGAAGGAGCCCAGCCTCCAGGTCCCTCGGAAAAATGGGGCCACCAATATCTATCCGTAATTTCTTTTAAACTCTCGGTCTCAAGTTCCAGGCTGAACCTAGTCCTCTCCGTCCTCCCCCCGTCTGGAGCCTGGCCCCCTCCTCAACTCACCGCCCTCCCCGGGCTTCCCACCCCCACCCAGCCAGGCGTTGCCACCAAGAAATAACTCTGTCTCCCACGTCCCGAGGCCTAGTGGTACACCCTGTGATTTGCGTGTCTGGTCCCCTCCGCACGGAAAGCTCCTCCCTACCCCTTCCCAGACTCTCCCCCAGGTAAGCCCAGATCACCCAGTTCAGTCCCCTCCCTACCGCTCTGGGCACTGCTGGTTTGTCCTGTCCTTCCCACAGCCCGGAAATCACACTGTAAGCTCTTCTCTGGGGAAGGACTTGTAACACAGAAGTGAGGCCACCACTTTTAAGCCCCCACCGTGATTCCCAGGACTGGAACGGAAGGTGTGACTCCGGAGCCAGGGATCCCTGGGGCCACGGTGGGCGGGGAGGGGGGGAGAGTTGGGGACTCTGAGGACCCCTGGGTCCTGTGGTTGGGTTCTGCGTCCCTCCCGGAGGTGGGGGAGCAGACCCTGAGAAGCGACCAGGAAACTCAAGTACTACAGGTCTGCACAGTGATTCTCAGGTAGGTTCCAGGAAACGGGTGATGGAGGGAGGGAGCTGGCAGCCTGGGGCGGGGGAGGGGAGAGTGGGGAGTGATGGAGGACAGTGGAGGGTGATGGAGGACAGTGGGGGGGTGATGGAAGAGGGTGGGGGTTCAGGTAACAGATCTGCTAGGAGGGAAGGTGAGGGAGGCGCTGGGGGGCTGGAGGCGGGGGGGGCGCCTGGGCTGTGAGGGATGGACCCTCTCTTTTTGGAGACTCAGGGGAGGGCGCATCCCAGAGGGGGGAATCCCTGAGTTCAAGTATGTCCCAGCTCCTGCCCCGTGCGCGCGCGTGCATATGTGTGTGCGCGCGTGCTCTCGCCCGCATGCTAGGGGTCGGAGAGAGCCCCCCACCCCCACCGTCTCTCACCTGATTCTGGCTGCAGGAATTGGGGTAGCCGGCGATGTGGCTGCTCTGCGAGCAGATCAGGGTGCTTCCACCCGGGAGGTCGAGTCCTCACTCGGAAATCTGACCTTCCCAGCACTAGTGTCCGGAAAACCCCGCCCAGGATCTACCTGGCCTCCCAGGGCAGCAGGGAGGCGGGGTGAGCTGGGCTTGGCGAGCCAGGTGTGCCCGGAGCCCCGCCTCCTCCCTCCCCACGTGACCGCTGGGAAGCAGGCCTGGAAGACCCTCGGGAGGTGGAGGACTGAGTCCCCATGGGTCAGCCTCTTCCAGACTCAGCCCTGTCAGGGTCCTGCTTTTATTTATTTCGGCAACAACGGGAGCGTTTGCGTGGTCTATCAGCCTCATTCCGTCTTCACAATTCCGTGACGTCGACCCTCTCAGGAACCCTCCAGTACTGAGGGGGATACCGAGGCACAGACAGGGGAAGTAACTTGCTCAAGGTCGCACAGCTAGGAAGTCAGAGAAGCCAGAATTCCGAACCAGGCAGGCCAGAATCTTGGAAAACTCCTGGCAAATACCAACTCTTCTCACTTTCCCTGCTTTCAGAGAAGATTCTCAGGAACCCAGAATCCCGTAATAGTACATCGGCGGGCCAGGCTATGCTGGTCTACCGCTGCCAAAATCAAATGCCAAGATCGAGGAGGAATTTTGCCATTTTGCCGGGGAAGGAATAAGGCAGGCACCTCCAGAGCGCCCCCCTCCCCAACAATCCTAACATTGAAACAGGGTCGAGCAGCCCCTCCCGGTCCCTCAGTGAGGCGACAGGAGGCTTGCTGCACCGTCCATAAATCTCACAGTCCACGCCTTCGCGGCAAAATAAGAATCCGAATCTGATCAAGTCTCCGGAGTGAGTGCCAGCTTCCAGAAAACCAGAAAACAGGAGGATAGAGTTGCCCCGTGAATGGACACCATGAGGGCATCAGGAGCCAAATCCAGAGTGTGGGACTGTCTACAGGACCACGTGACCCAGTTTCCCTGACTTCAGGGAAAAAAGAAAAAAATGAAGAAGGAAGGGGAGCCTTATAATATATGCAGAGCAGATCTTGGGCTCAGAAATGTATTAACGGATTTTTTTTTAATTTCTTTTTTTTTAAATATTTTATTTATTCATTTGACAGAGATCACAAGTAGGCAGAGAGGCAGACAGAGAGAGGGGGGGGGAAGCAGGCTCTCCACTGAGCAGAGAGCCCGATGTGGGGCTCTATCCCAGGACCCTGAGATCACTACCTGAGCTGAAGGCAGAGGCTTTAACCTACTGAGCCAGCCACCCAGGCGCCCCTAAACGGATTTTTTTAAACCTATATGGATGTCTGACCAGATATCCGAAAGTCACGGGGGTGCGGGACACGTCTGTCCTATGTCATCTTTAGCAGCGTTGATCCTCAGTCACTAAGTGCTGCAGTAACATCAGACAACCACTGTGACAACTAAAAATCCCTCCTAGATGCCCAGAATGCCCCCCACCCGGGACAGTACTCCCCAATTGAGGATAGCCTTGTACCCCTTCAGCAGGACCAGTAGCTGGTAAATGCTTAGCAACCAGCTCTGGGCTGGGTGGGGGTGGGGGTGGTGGGAATCCCTGCTAAGTAGTGTTTGCCAATTTCCACGGTGTAAAGACCCCCCCCCCCCGCCGCCTTCTTCCCCCCCATTCATCTTTGGTGCTTCTGATTGGGGCGTGGGCACACCTCCGACATACTGGGGGTCAGGTTCTGGACAACCACCGTAAGTAAATATCGTGGGCGCCTGGGGGGCTCAGTCGGTCAAGCAGCTGCCTTTGGCTCAGGTCATGATCCCGGGATTCTGGGATCGAGCCTCAGTGGGGAGTCTGCTTCTCCCTCGCCGCCATCCCTCTCCCCTTCTCATTCTCTTTCACATGCGCTCTCTCTCTCTCAAATAAATAAATAAAATCTTAATATATACAAAAAGTTACTCACCTTAATTAAAAAATGCTTTATGGGGGCGCCTGGGTGGCTCAGTGGGTTAGGCCTCTGCCTTCGTCTCAGGTCATGATCTCAGGGTCCTGGGATCGAGCCCTGCATCCGGCTCTCTGCTCAGTGGGGAGCCTGCTTCACCCCCTCTCTCTGCCTGCCTCTCTGCCTACTTGTGATCTCTCTCTCTGTCAAATAAATAAAATCTTTAAAAGAAAATGTTTTATGGATAGAAAAGGCTGGCCACCATCTGAGCTCTTAGTGAGTTGTAATCACTGATCGCAGATCACCAACAGAAATATAATAATAATGAGAAAGTTCAAAATATCTCAAGAGTTACAAAAATGAGACACTGAGACAGCAAGTGAGCAAATGCTGTTGGAAAAACGATGCCTAGAAATTTGCTTGACCCGGGGTTGCCTCAAATCTTCAATTTGTAAAAAAAAAAAAAAAAAAAGAAAAAGAAAGAAAGAAAGAAAAGAAAAGAAAAATCACTATATCTGCCAAAAGTCAAAAACGAAACCCAGTACAAGGTCCCACTCAAGCCTTGTTCCATCTCCATGAACACTGGTCCATGCCCTCTCGGAGTCCAGCCAGTGTGCTCAGAGGAAGTGCAGCCTGTCCTGCGGTAGAGAACCCACGGGGAGTATGCCTGACCATCCCAGCCAAGCCCCATGCTGGGGGTCGCTGCATGAGAGACCTCCCACCCGGCACAGAGACAGGAACCACGAAGTCGATCCCCGTAATTGGGAGAAATTATCAATTCTGCACTTAGAGCCATGACATTTTTGGGATGGCTTGTTACACAGCATTAGCTATCTGAAACATTTCCCATTAAGGTGACAGGTCCCTGAGAGCCAGAAGCATGTCTGTTTTGCTCATTACTGGGTCTCCACTGTCTAGAATGTTTCCTGGCTGAGGGCAGTGCTCTGGAAAGAAGGAAGGAAGAAAGGAAAGAAGGGGGGGGGAATGGACGTAACCATGAAGGTTACCTATGGCCTCTGCCATCAGACTGGGAGCCCTCTGGGGTGGAAACCAGCGCCGAGTCACCCCTAAGCTTGTCCCTGGGCACAAAAAGGGGCATTGGTGAATTTCCTTAAAATGTACTATGGAATTTGAATTCAGCAGCTTGCACAAAAGTAGACAGACTGGTACAACAAAGCCCCATACACCCATCGCTCGATTTTCAACTTGTTGCCAGTCCGGCTTGCTCTGTCCTTTGCCTTCTCACTCAATCTGGACACATTTCAGTGTGTTCCTCTGACCGATAAGAATACTGAAAAATGGGGATGCCTGGGTGGCTCAGTTGGTTGGACGACTGCCTTCAGCTCAGGTCATGATCCCGGAGTCCCGGGATCGAGTCCCGCATCGGGCTCCCGGCTCCATGGGGAGTCTGCTTCTCCCTCTGACCTTCTCCTCGCTCATGCTCTCTCTCACTGCCTTTCTCTCAATAAATAAATAAAAATCTTTAAAAAAAAAAAAAAAGAATGCTGAAAAATGGGGGCGCCTGCGTGGCTTCTGTTCAGGCCATGTCACAAGTTCTCAGAATCAAGTCCCGCATTGGGCTCCCTGATCAATGGGGGGGTCTGCTTCTCCCTCTGCCTCTGCCTGCCGTTCCCCTTGCTTGTGCTCACTCTCTCTGTGTGTCAAATAAATAAATAAATAAAATCTTTAAAAAAAGAAGAATATTTAAAAATGTATAGCAAACCCCATGCTGTCACTAGCCCTAAAATTAAATCATCTCGGGACACCTGGGTGGCTCCGTTGGTGAAGCGTCTGCCTTTGGCTTAGGTCATGATCTCAGGGTCCTGGAATCAAGTCCCACATCGGGGGGGGGGGGGTCCCTGCCCAGTTGGGGGCCTGCTTCCCTCTCTCTGATCCTTGCCCCTCCACTTGCGCTCTCTCTCTCTCTCTCTTTCTCTCTTGGGATCTCAAATAAATAATTAAAATCTTTTTTTAAAATGTTAAAAATTTTTTTAAAATTTAATTAAAAAAATAGGGGCGCAGGTGGGTTAAAGCCTCTGCCTTCGGCTCAGATCTTGATCCCAGGGTCCTGGGATCAAGCCCTGCATTGGGCTCTCTGCTCATCAGGGAGCCTGTTTCCTCCTCTCTCTCTGTGCCTCCCTCTCTGCCTGCTTGTGATCTCTGTCAAATAAATAAATAAAATCTTAAAAAAATAAAAAATTAAATTAAATTAAAATCTCTGAACAACATATAAAACCCAATCAAATGATTTCCCTGATGGTATCAAAACTGCCCTTTTTTTTTTTTCCTTTCAACCTACAGCAGCATACCCTCAAGCAAAAGTGGAAATAAATCCACGGGGCCCCTCCCCAGTGCCCATGCATAACAGCGCCCTTTGCTTTGCGTGTGATAATAACTAACGCTGGTGACAGTGTGTCCGTGTGCCGGGCATGGTTTATTTGTTGTAATAGTTGGTGGAGATAGAATTCACATATTATAAAATGTCAAGTGTACGAATCACTTAAAGTATTCAATTGGGTGGTGGATGGTGGCCTGCCGATCGGTGTCTTATAAACCAGAGTAGCTACAGAGGTGGGCACTCATATCCACATTGAGGAACATCATCCCCCCCCCCCTTAAAAAAGCAAGCTGGAACCCGTAAGTGCTCACTAGCTAGGCGCCCACCAGTCTGCTTTCTTCCATCCCTGTGGCTCTGCCTTTTCTGGATATTTTGGACAGTGTGTGGTTCATCAGCTGGGTCGGTCCTGTTTTAATCCTCAGAGAGGGGAAGTCATTTGCCCAGGGTCACACAGCAGGAACAAAGGGGGAGCCTGCCGGCCTCAGCCTGGGGCCAACGTGTGCACTTAGTCACGGAGCTCTGGGTCTTCTCTGAGCCACTGTGCAATGCATGTTCTGTGTTGGGCTTAGGGAGCAGAGGCATCCCCTGAGCTGAGAAACAAACCTTACTCAGTAAACCCCACCTCCCTGGCTCCTCGCCTGCCAGTCTAAGGCGGCCACAGGGCATTATCCATATGGCCAGGGAGTCTGTTTCTGTTTGGGCTCAATGCCTGGTCATGACCCAAGGTGCCTAGATCCCCAGCTGGGTTGGCTCAGTTCGGGAGAGGCATTTGGTTGATGAGACTGAGTTTCTTCTGGAAAGAGCTCTCTGGCCTCTGAGGGTTTGGGGAGACTTATGAACCACAAGCAGGGTGGATGGGGCTGCTGGGTCACCCGTGGGGCACGCCCCGATAGCTTCCACAGCTTCCCAGATTCACACCTAGTGTTTTCCCCTTTGCTGGCCACTGGGTTCCCTATCTGACCAGGAACACAGCAGCCTGTGTCTCTAATCTGCTGGTGTGCTAAGTGAGAGGCTTGGCAGGGGCTCAGCACTTGGCCAAGCCGTTCAATGGACAGGCCTGAAACCGTATCAGTTCTCCGAGTCTGCTGTAACAATAATGCAAACTGCGAGCCTTAAAGCAGTACTGAAGAAATGGTCCCCTCCCAGCCTGGACTCCGCTGCAAGCCCGTCTCCGCCCGTCATCCCAGGACGCACACCCCTGGAGGGTCCATGTCACCTGCCACGTGGGAGGCGAGGCCCACCCTACCCCACTGTGACCTCATCGTAACCAATTCACCTGCCAAGACTCTAATGTCCAAACAAGGACACATGCCGCAGTCCCGGGGCATTAGGATTTCCACCCATCTTTCTGGGGGACACAACTCCATCAGTAACAGACACATACGGTGTACTCCATTGTGGTCTGGAATACAGGGCGAAGGCATTCCTGTCCTGGGCTTCCTTCTGTCCCCTGTGGCGAGGACAAGGGGGAGGTCTTTGAGCTCAGGGCAGAGCTCAGTAAATATTTGTGACTGATTCAGCGCGGTCTATGGTTAGCTCGGTTTATGGTTGACAGCTGGCCAATTTCTGCTTCGGCCTTCATGAAATAAAGAAATCATTCACTTCCTCTCCCAAACAAGGCCCTTTAAACATCGGGAGCAGAGTTGGGTTCCTCTTTGCCTTGAGATTAAACAGAACGAAATATGGTCTTATTGAGCTACCCCACCCCGCTCCCGGAAGCCAGTGGGGCCTGCTCTGTGCACCTGAAGGGCGGGTTCCTGGTGGGGACCTCCCTGGGAGGTAATGCGGGAGGGCCTCTGGGAGGATGGATCTTCCGAGTCTTCTCCTGCCAGGCTCCCAGAGCCCAGAGCAGGGTGGAGGAAGTTGGAGAGATGCGGGGGGCGGGGGGGGGGGGGGGGGGGGGGGGGGG
>NW_019154161.1:3260945-3350245 GCF_002288905.1 Enhydra lutris kenyoni
GGGCGTGGGGAGGGATCTGGCAGGGGAGTATTTTGTTGAAATGTGAGATACAGTTGCCATTTCCTTCTGTACTTTGATATTGTTGCAATGGGCAGAGGGCCAGAGGTCACGGCTCAGGTTCCTCTACCCCTCCGGCTTGAGTCTCTCTGAAAGGGACAATTTGGGAAAAGATCCTGACTCAGGTAAATTACCCTTGTTATGCCCGAGTTTTCGCGTCCGAGAGACCACCAAGGAGCCAACACCGATGCAATCACACGAGGGTTTATTTAACAAGCTTAAGCTTGGGCCCAAGTATACCCGGCACAGCAGAGTAGGGACTTGGACCCCGAGCTTAGTTAGGGCAGGGGTATTTATGGGTTCCTATTACTAAAGAAGGGTGGGGATTCCTGTTACTAAAGCAGGGTGAGGGTTTCTGGAACTAAAGTAAAGTAGGGGAAAGTTCAGCCCTTGGTCACAGGGGCCTGAGATGGCTGCCGAAGCTAAGAGGGCTGTACTTAAGCTAAGGCTAAACCTGATGGCCTTAATTTTTCTCTGCCTCCACACCCTGTGGAGGAGGGACTTGGCCTTGAGAGGAGGGAGGAAAAGCAGAAGGGAAGTAAAGCCAGTCTGATTCTAGGCTTGTGCCCCCACAAAAATGCCGATGCGGAGGTCCTAACCCCCAGCCCCCCAGAATGTGACCTTATTTGGAGACAGGATCTTTAGGGAGACAATGACATTAAAATGAGGGCGTTAAGTGGGGACCAGAATCCTGGATGACTGGTGTCCTAAAAAGAGGAGGAAATTGGGGGACACAAATTTTTCCTCCAATAGAGGGGAGACAATGGTCATCGCAAGCCAGGAGAGGGCCTGGGAACAGATCCTCCCTTACAGCCTCAGAAGGGACCAACGCTCCCGACGATGATTCTGATTTCCAGCCCCCAGAGGCATCAGGCGATCAATGTCTGTGGTTTAAGCCCCCCATCGGTGGTATCTTGTTTTGGTAGCCCCCGGGGCTCCGAATGATACCCTCCCGCCCTGACCCTGTGCACTCTCGGCATGCATGCCCTGGTGTGTTCCCTCCCACAGCGGACCAGGGCTGTTCTGGGTGTTGTATAGGATATGACAGACGTGACTGTGTGTGACCAAGGCAGGCTCGGCTCTGAAGGCATGGAGGTTTCCACCTTGGTCTCTTGGATTTCTCGCTCAGGAGGCATTCAGCCGCTGTCGGAAGGCTTACGCTGCCCCATGTCACGAGGACCAGACCATCCAGCTAAACAGAACCTTCCTCCCGGCTCTCCTCCCCTTCCTTCCAGACCCTTCTGGTGCTTTCTCCAGGATCCCCCCTACCCTCAGTCCCGGACCATGCTGACTCCATCAGGACTTCAGGAAGTAAACTGGGGTCAAAATGACTTTGGGGAGATACAACATTACTGATACATGGAAACAAAGGTTCTCGACCTCAGAAGCATGCCAGGAAATGGGCATAAGGAAGACACTTGGAAAGCACGTAAGACTGGAAAGGGATGGGTCAGAAATGTTCTCGAAATCAGAGTGCTTGCTCATGCTCAGTGACAATTTTCAATGAGCATAAATGACTGTATGTTAAGATTTTGGAGGGGGGTGCACTTAGGTGGCTCAGTCGGTTTAATGTCTGCCTTCGGCTCAGGTCATGATCCCGGGGTTCTGGGATCGAGTCCTGCATCGGCAGGGGGGGGGGTCCCTGCTCAGCGGGGAGCCTGCTTCTCCCCAACCGCCTCCTGTGCCGCTCTCCCTCCTTATGCTCTCTCATTCTGACAAATAAATAAAATCTTTAAAAACAAAGAAGTTTTTTTTTTTTTTAATATCCAAAAAGGAGTATTACACCAAGAAAAATACCGGTATATCCATAATGCCAAATGCACTAAACACAGGAAAACCCGTATTGTGATCCCCTGATCCAACTCTCATCCACACAGGGGTTTCTCAGAGGGACTCTGTGCCCTAGGGGCCTAGGCAGTGCCAAGGGGTGAGGCCTTCTGGCTGCAGCTGGCTTGCTAACATGGCCAGACTTCCGTCTTTTGGGACCCCTGGGTTCCACCAGCCACTCCTAGGACCTTACACTCTGGGCGTCCTTGCTGCTGTGGGCAGAGTGGTGTGGAGTCCTTCCTGAGTCCCATGTGCACCCCCATTTCCAGGGACCTCACCTCCCCACCAAGGGCACCTCCCCGAGATTCACCCTCTCAAATCGTGGGTTCCTCCCTTCCACATTAAGGCCCCTAGGAAACCCCAAACCTGACTCTTGGCTGGCTCTCCTTGACTGGAGGGGAGGAACGGCTTCACTGAACCCTCCCAGGAGGCAGGGGCATTGGACTTAACTCCTAAAGCCACCAACAAGGAGAGGGCAAAAAATAGGTTTCCATGTTAAACCCTCTGGAAAGTTCGGGGTGCGCCACCCACATGCTTGTGGGTGGCGGGCACTTCCCAGGCCTTCCCAAGACATTAAATGAACTTGTGGCAGGAGCTGCGGAGGGAAGTTCTGGATTAGGTCCGCTTGGCAGGGGGCACGCTAAGGCCCAGAGAGGTTAAGTTACTAGTTCCAGGTCGCCCAGCTGGGAGGCCTCAGGGCCTGGAGTTCTCTCTGGCCCGGCCCAGGTCAGCGGCGATGCCCACCCACTGGGGCAGGAAGGCTGCTTGGGGCTTGAAGATCCAGCGGAAGGGGGAGCCGGGCAGGGTGAAATTGGCCAGGTAGACGGTGTCCCCGCCCACTAGGTAGGCAGCCCAGATCCCGAACGTGCCCACCGTGATAACGCTGTGGTTACACTGAGTGAGCAGCGCAAAGTCCCTGGCGGGGGAGCCCTGAAGGCCGTTGCCCGCGAACACTACATCGCCCCGGGAGGCGTCAATGTTCTGTCGACACCAGGCCATGTCGTCGCTGGTGACCACGAAGACCAGGGAGCGGTGGCGGGCCCGGAACCAGGCCAGGGCCTGGCACAGGTAGCCCCGGTCGGCGACCACGCCCTTCCACACCCGCGGCATGATGCTCACGTAGTCCCCCCGGCGCACGTGGACGCCCACGAAGGTCGCCCGCGGGGCCCCCTTGGCCTGCAGGCCCCTTAGAAACTTCTGGGCGTCCTCCCGCACGTGGTCATGCAAGGTGAACTCCCGCAGGATCTCGTCTCGCAGGTGGTGGTAGAAGGTCCAGGAGCAGGGGTAGCCGGTGAGGCGCACGTACTCCCCGGGGATGTGGCGGTAGCGCTCCTCCATCCAGTCATTCAGGTGGTAGTTCTGCCAGGGGATGCGGCCGGCCGTGCTGCCGTGCAGGACCGGGAGGCTGATCCGGAAGATGGGGGCCAGCGTGCTGTGCATCTCGGCCGGGATGAAGGCCGGCCGCCCGTTCATCTTGGCCAGGGCGTACAGGGCGGCATACTCGCCCATCTGGTTCCCCAGGCGGCCTTTGGCCGTGATGGTGAACAAGCCCCCCGAGGGCAGGGGTCCGGGGAGCAGGACCACGCGGCCTGAGTAGGCCCAGGGGGCAGGCACCAGGGCCAGGCGGTGGTGGCAGTGGAAGATGGTGGACACCACCAAGAGGATGAAGAGGAAGTAGATGGTGGAGACAGAAGGGCAGGTGGCCCGGAATCCCAGGATGGCTGGGGTAGGGGAAGGGAGCAAAGGGGAAACGGGAAGTGGTCAGGAGCGACAGCTAGGGCCGCACGAGTCTTGTTCACCCCCAAATCATACATTCCTGTGCTCAACTCCTCCAAGCAAGTCCAGGGGCGTCCAGTGTGTCTTGACCCGCTTTCTGCTCTGCCCTCTACCTGTGGTTTCCCCATGGCTGCAGTTCGGGAGTCTCGTGGGCCCGGACAGAAGGAAGCACTGGGCGGCAGGACCCCCACTCTCCACGCTCTGCCTTCTGCCCCACCCCTCTCCAGGAGCCCCACTGCTCCCTCTGGCCAGCCCCCTTAAATGGCAGGGTTCTGTGGGCCTTGCCTCAGCTCTCCTCCTGCTCCAATATTCCAGGGCTCCTGACTTTAGTAATCTGACCCTTTGGGAAATCTGAACACTTATGGGCCCTCCTCAAAAGTCCCTTGTTTAATGTGGGTCCCCAGTGAGGTCGCTGGCTCTTCCACAGGAGGGCTAAAGTAGGACATCACCTGCCCTTCCCTGGCAGGGCACCATAAATGCCCTGCCCGCTGCTTTAGTTGCCAAAAAACGAGCCCCTCTTCTCTCTGGGCTGGTGACTGCTCTGTCCCAATCCTCATCACGCTGTCTGCTCAGCTCAGGTCCCGCTGGGGGCCAGCTTTCAAGGCTGGCCAGGTCCCAAAGCCAGAGCAGGTGAGCTGAGCAGGGACTGGAGCCTGGGCCACTGGAGAAGCAGCAGGGACTCAGGACCAATGTACCCACGGCCCAGGGCCGCCTCCGTGGTGCGCAAACGGGCAGTGGTCCACCGCCTGCACTCACGAGGACCTACGCTTCACCCGGCTGTCAACTGAACAGGCGGCTTCTGATCTCGGGATCGAGAGTTTGAGCCGCATGCTGGGGGTAGAGTTTACTTTAAAAAAAAAAAAATGGGGGCCTGCACTTGGTTTAATGCTCTGCTCTCACCAGGTAGAAATTATCAGTACATCCAAATAAGGAATCCCATGTTTTCACTCCCCGCTAGGCTCTGCAAACCGGGCCGCTAGTTCGGCTGTCACCTTCTGTCCTTGAATTTCAAGAGCGCCCTCTCTTGGCTTCTTGTCAGGAAAGTCCCAGAAAACCAGGGCATCTGGGCTGCGGCCCCCGGACCCCAGGACGCGATTCCTTACCAGCCACCTTCCTGAAGACTGGTGGCCAACCCCCATCTGAACGGAACTCGTGTGGGGACAAAATGGGGCCTGAAGCGACCTGCGGCTCCTTGGGGACTTGACTTAATGTGATGCCCGTGTGTTCTGCTGCACAAACCGTTAACGTTCAATTATGGGACGCTGCCCAGACCCCGCACCCCGCTGTGGGGCCGATGGCGAGTTTCTGAACCCCGTCTGGTCCAAAAGTTTCAGGTATGAGACTGCAGGCCTGTCTTCACTCATCTAGACCTCGTGGTCTCCCCTGGGGAAGGCGCATTGTTAGGGTCATTTAACAGATGAGGACACTAAGGCACAGAGAGGTTAAGAAACCTGCTGGAGGTCACACAGCTAGGAAAGAGGGAGCAATGGATCTGAACCTCAGAAATCTGTGCTCTCCATTGCTGTCCTCGATTTTTCGAGTCTTCCGGAGGGAGAGCTCTCAGATGCACGCTCTCCGTCCAGTTATACGCAGAGTACGACCTGCCCTGCCTCTTGGGACCTCTTATTTCTGGGCCACCGAGGCAGGGATGAAAGACCTCTGAAAGCCCAGAGCTGTGGGTCCCACCTGGCTGAGCCACCACGGAGCTGTGCCCCAGGGAGATCCTGCTTCCTCTCTGGGGCGCTGTGAGGGGAAAGGTGCCCAATCCCGGAGGAGCTCCTCCCCCTCCAAAAAAAAAAAAAAAAAAAAGTTTCTTTCCCAATTTGGAGAATTCTTTCTGCTCAGCTCCTGCCGCTGCTTCTGCCTCCCCCCCCCACAGCGCCCCCCCAAGGTACCTTGGGGGTAATCGCGTCAAGCAGCTCAGGCTGCAGAAAAACAAGAGTGAGGAAGAAGCCTCCCTCCAGGTCACATTAGCTTAAGAAACTTCTTGTCCCCAGGAGGGGAGGAAAATAAAGGGAGACCCAAACCTTCTGGACTTTTCTCTGGCCATTAAGTCGGCTCGGGTCGCTCCTACCTTGACGATGCCTGGGTGGCTTCCCCTCCCCGCTTTCAGGCCTCAGCCCAAATGTCCGCTCCAGAACCCTGCCCTACCTGCACTTTCCTGCCCGCTTTTGCTCCGAAGGGCCTGTCACCTTCTGCCATTCTCTAGAACAGAATTACTTACTGCTTCTCCACAGCGATCTCTCCTCTAGATCGTAAGCCTGACAAGGACGGGGAGGGGAGTTTGTGGATGAGTTCGCTGGGGTGCGGGCACAGAGGAGGGAGGGAGCCTTGCGGTCCGGTGGCTCACACTGCCTGTCTCCGCCTGTCCCCAGGCACCCCTATGCCCCCTCTTGCAGCCAACCGCTCCCCACAGCCTAATTTCAAAACTGATGCCTCTGTCCCAGCTCCCGCCCAGGCTTGTCCCTCCACGGTGGTGCAAGGGGGTCCCCAGGAACCAGAATCACAGACCGTCCTGGCTGCGCCCGACCCCAGAACAGGCTCCTGGCAGAAGGAGGGGGGGGTCCCAAATTCCTATCAGGGTTGGGTCCACACAGCACCACAATAAACCAGAAAATGTACCAGTAAACATACGCAAAGCCACGGCAGCACATATCTGGGTCCTCAGCTCCCCAGGGCTTCTCTCAGAGGGAAGGAGTAGAAAGAGTTATTTTTCTAGTCAAAACCAGTGGGTCTGTAATGGTTGACACATTTGCATGAAAATCTCGTGACTGAAGTGTTAAGGCCATGGGGAGGCTGTCTTTGAGCTTTGTCTCTGTCCCCCTCAGGGTCCCTGCTCTCTTCCTCCAACACCAGAGGAGGGAGGCCCAGGGAATCTCACCTCCTCACTTCCTTCCCTAATGTCTTAGAAAGCAGCCCAATTCTTTGGGTTTTCCTATGGCCGCCCAGATCTTGCCAAAAGGAGAGCGACTCACCTCAAAGCTCAGTTTACCTACAGAGGACAGAAGGGTCCAGAGGGGAGGAGGGGCTGGCTGGGGGTCCCACTGCCTGGCAGATCAGCCCCTACCCCTCCGGATGGGAGGGATGGACTGAACCACCATGTGGTGAGCTGAGCCCAGCCAACAGCCTCCAGTAGCTGGGAGCCGTGGGGAGTCGGTGGGACAGAGGTCTGAGTGTGAGGGCGGTGGGGACCCCAGACCCGGGAAGCCCATGGAGCCACTGTCCCATCCTACCTGTCTTGAGCCTCCTGGGCCAGCGTGCTCTGGGCTGCCTGGTTTCAGGCCCCCCTGGGGTGACATCCCTCACGTCCCACACAGTCCTGGGTGGTGTGGCTGGATGGGGTCCCTGCGGGGAGAGCGTGGCTGCGGTTGGCGAGGGGACTTGGGCGGGGGTGGGGGGGGGGAGCGGTGGTGGTGTTGGATTCTGCGGGCTCTGCTCAGAGCTCCCGCCCAGAACCCCCACTAGCCTGGGGCCTGACAACAGCCACTCGGCACTCACTCCTGAGAGCCCACGCCCCACCGCCAAGCTCCTGCAGGAGGGAAGAACACCACGTGAGGAGCTAACTACAGCGGACACTCTCTTCTTGGGTGCAGGTTTGGCCAATGTTAGGGGCAAAGGGCAGGGTGCGTGCAAAAAAAGACAGGGAAAAGGAGCCTGGGTCCCAGAGGGACCCCTTCACTGCCCAGGCATTGGGGCCTAATGATGGGTCTGGTGGGAGCACAGCTAGACTGTGCTCCTTAAAGGGGGGAAGGGAGTGGGCTCTGGCTCCCAGTGGGGTAGGGGCTGGGGGCTGGACATCTGAGTCCCCAGATGGGCAAGGGCTGGCTTCCGGATCCCCCAGGAATGCTGGGGGACTTGCGGCCTGGCTGTCCGAGGTGCTAAGGGCCAAAAAACAGTACCCCGTGAGCCACCCAGGCAAGAAAGGAGAGGTAGGAGATGGGGGCTCGGTCCTTAACGAGGCTGGCGCTAAGGGACAAGGTGAATGCCAGGGCCGCATGGGCGCAAAATGGCGCCAGGCTCATCGGGAGGGGCGGCGGAGGGTGAGGCCCATTATCTGGGGCCCAGGGGTGGGGGGATGGCGGTCTCTGCACGTGGCAACCACAGTGGGGATACTAGAGGCTATGAAATCAGGCCCAGGGCGTTTGTGACCCCAGCCGCACCCCCAGATGCCTCAGAGACTCCCGGGAGCAAGCCAGGGGCACGGACACTGGGGCCCAGAAATGCTCCAAAGTCCCCAAACATGAGGCAGTTCGTCATTAGGGTCTGCTGGCCCCAGAAGGGGAAAACCGGGGGCGGGGGTGCTTTCCACACCAAGCCCTCCCTAGCCCCTGCCATCCTAGGGTCTGGACTTCAGGCACCCCTCAGACACTCTGCCACCTGGCCCTGCTTCTCTTTCCGCCCCCACCCCCGCCAGCACCTGCCACCTCCACGTCTGTTAGACCTTCTAATCTGGGGACCCTAGGGTGGGTAGAGAATGTGGGGGCTCCACTCTCCTGACCCTGAGGCCTAGGATGATAGGCGGGAGTGGGGAGGGCTGAGATTATCAGAAAGTCTTCTGAAATCCAAGGATAGGGTCCTCCCACTCTGAATTCTAAGGGGGACTCAGACATCTGCTTTCCTAACCCCCCTTCTTCAGCTCCTGAGTGACCCAGGCTTCCAGTCCCCTGCGTGACCCCCTCCGGTTCCTTAGCACACAGTTCTCTGGGCTTTGCACCTGGGTGGGAAAGGGTTAAGGCCGGGTGGAGGCTAGGGGTGGGTGGCAGCGAGGAGGAGGCGGCTGGGTTGTTTGGCGATAATCCCCCTCCGTGCCCTGGGTGTGGAGAACAAGGTTAGGGCCCCACGTGGGAAAGGGCCTCTGCTCTGATCCTCGTGGGCCAGGGGCCTGGCCTCCAGCTTCTGATGCCCCGCCGAGCCCATCCCCCGCTTCCCCACCTCCCTACTGGCTAAGCTAGGGAGGCCCTCCATTCTCCTCCGGCTCCTTGGGTGTGTCTCGGAGCCCTCAGGTCTGCCTGTCCGTCTGTCCTGGCCCCGGCCTCTCTGAGACTCCATATCCCCCATTCCCTGTGGATCTGGGTGTCCAGCCGCAACCCATCTGGACCTTCCAGCCTCCCTTTATGTCCGGTCCTCTATCCTCACGCTTCCTTCTCTGCACCTGGCCCTTCCCTTAGATTTGGGTCCCCTCCTCTCCGTCTGTCTTTGCTGTCTGTGCCTCTGTCCCTTTCTCTATTTCTTTGTTTCTAAGCTTCATCAGTATCCAAGTCCCCCTCCCCGCCTCGTGGTCTCTCTAGGTTTCCCCATCTGTCCCCACCCCTTGCCCTCTCCCCAGGGCCCCCACCCCTCAACACCGATGATAGCTCTGGGGTGTTAAGCTACGGATTAGTTCAGGCAAAATTCTCAATTTTGCTTGCGTTCTTTTCCCTTTGGGTTATGTAAACAGTAATTCTCCCCAGATGGAACTATTTTCCTCGCTTAGCAGCAGCCGGGGAGGGGGCTCAGGGGGGAGGGGGCTCAGGCAGGGCAGGGGGTGGAATGCTGGGGGTTCCTCAGAGAGCCTGGGGCGGGGGAGCAGGGTGGAGACTGACCCATGAGGGCAGCCTGAGGCCCTCAGCCTGGTCCCTCTTCTCCTCTCCAGGTACGTGCTCTCTAGGACCATGTCCGTGACCTTTGCACTCTTGCTCCTCCTGGGCCAGGCCGCCACCGCAGACCCATGTTACCATCCCAGTGGCCGTCCGCGCTTCTGCCTCCCACCAGTGACCCGGCTGGCTGGCATGGCAGCCTCCTGTCCCCAGGCCTGTGCCCTCTCCCTGGGGGCGGACCTCAGCCCCCGGGCCACCTGCAATGGCAGTCTAACTCTGGCCCTGGGTGGCCCCTTCCTCCTGACGTCTGTCAGCCTGCGCTTCTGCACCCCAGGATCCCCGGCCCTGGTTCTGTCCGCTGCCTGGGCTGCAGGAGGTCCCTGGAGATCGCTGTGGCGCAGACCCGCCTGGCCCGGGGCCTTGGGAGGCCCCGAGAAGGTGACCTTCCGAGCCTCGCCAGGCCCTAAATCCAGCGTCCTGGTCAGTCACCTCCGTGTGGAGTTCGGGGGCCGGGCGGGGCTGGTGGCAGCTGGAGTTCGGGGGCGCTGCCAGTGCCACGGCCACGCAGCCCGCTGCGCCGCCCGCGCCCGGCCTCCCCGCTGTCGCTGCCGCCACCACACCGCTGGCCCAGGGTGCGAGAGCTGCCGCCCGTCCCATCGAGACTGGCCCTGGCGGCCTGCCACGCCCTGGCACCCCCACCCTTGCCTGCGTGAGTCCTGGGCCCCCCCCTTCCTGCCTTCACCCACTCCCACCCCGCCCCCACCCTCCAGGGGCTGGTCCCTGGTCCCCACAGGCAGTGTGCTGTCTCCCTCCAGAAAGCTCCTTGCTCTTTGCTTCACCCCTGCTGATCCTGAGCCCTCCCCCGCCTCCCCTGCCCTACAGCCTCCCACCTGCGCTCCCCCTGCCTGTCCTGGTCCTTGCTGCCCCGACTTCCAGCTGCCCCATAAGGGGCTCCAGCCTCTGGCCCACTTGCCATTATGAAGCTGCTGCTGCTATGAATAGCATTTCCTGAGTGAGCGCAGGTACAGGGCGGTTGGACCTTTCCTGACTCCTCAGACCCACCACAGCGGTTAAGTCCAGTTAAGTCCGTACTGAGGCACCACCTGCTGTGTACCAGGCGGGGTTTCTCATCACGTCCATTTTACAGACCAGGAGACCGAGTTTAGGGGGAGAATTCCCTCGCACAAGGACACACAGCTAGTAAGTGGCAGATCCAAACCCGAGCTCAGAGCTCAGGGGTCTTGGCTTGTCCCTGCCAAGCTCCCATCAGGGGCAACCTTGCTAGGTGCTCTAGAGTGACAGACGGGCCCATGGGCTTGGCAGCGAGCCAGCCAGCCTGGGCTCAAATCCCATTTCCTCTGCTTCCGGGCTGTGCGACCACAGGCAAGTAACTTGACCTCTCTGGGCCTCCACTTCCTTCTCGACTGTAACGTAGGGACGGTGACAGCACTTCTTTCATAGGCTGTAGTGCAAATCCAATGGGTCGATATGCATAAAGTCCTTAGAATAAAGCTGGGTATGGCACCTGGCACCGAAGAAGAGCTCGCTGCATACCTGCCAATGTTACCGGTCCCCAGATGAAGGAGGGGGGCCCCCAGAGGGGAGGCATCGCTTGCCCTCAGGCTCTGTGCCAGCAAGGGGCAGTGCTGGGTCTAGACTCAGGGAGACAGAACTTCCTCCATAGCGAGCAATCCCCTAGGCCATCCAGGTAGACCAGAGCTCCCGAGGCCCGCTCCACGCTCCACTCCCTCTCCCCTCCACAGTGTTTCCAGACCCAGAGCTTCTGGATCCTGGCCCTTGCCCATTGCTCCAGCAACCCCTCCTCAGAAACAGCCCTCCTTCCTGCACCGCCAGCCTGCGGGCCTGGCTAGAGGGTCTGAGTGCGTTATGAGGCCTTGGAAAGTACATCTACTCTACTGACAGAGACAGACAGACAGACACACATCCCTCCTCTCTCCACCCTCCAATTCTTTGCCCATCCCTGCTCTCTTTCTTCCTGCCATGTTGTGTGGAGTAACTTAGAGCCTGCCCCACTGTCCTTGGCTCCCCACTATGTCCTCCTCCCCATTGGGGTCTTGTTAGACCCTCTGCTCCCACCACCTCTGGCCCACTCCCACCAGCCAGATCTGAGACCCCTGCGGGGTGGGGGTGTGGGGGGGGAGGGGAGACTTACATTGCCTGGGGGTAGGAATTGGTTCATCCTGGGCCCTGAAAGGGCCTGGGAGCTGGGGAGGCCGTCCCTCTGAGGATCACCACGTTGCCCCAGGCTGAGCATGGCCCTGGCGGCTGCACCTGGGTAAGAAGCCAATAGTGTTGTGACGAAGCAGAGTCTGGGCAGATGGGGTGGGACTAAGTCCTGTGGCAGAGCTGCCAGCTTTACGGGGGCCCAGTGCTCTGAACCCCTTCCAGCCATGTTAGTCTTCCGGATGGAAGTGAGTTGAAGTCTTCACCCTCAGGTCAGAAAGAACCCAAAGCCTGATTCTTCCCACTGATAACCCGAAGAGTACTGTGGCCCACGGCAGCCCTGGGAGAGAGGGGCTAAAATCCCCACTGCATGGGAGGAAACCAAGGTTTAGGGAAGCGAGTCATTTCTTTCCTGCAGCTGCCCCTCTGTGTTGTGGGTACCCGCCAGTCCAGGCCTCCCAAACTCTTCAGGGGTCAAAAACTCCTTACACCTCTCCCAAGAGCGGTCCATGAACCCCCTCCTGTGGCCCCTCACTCAGAAACGCTGGCTAGAAATACAGATCCCCGGGCACAGCTGAAGGCCTGGGGTGTGCCCTGGAAGAAGTGCAGTTTCTTCTTAACATTTCCTGGTAACTCTAAGAAGTAGGAAGGTTTGAGAGCCACGGCCTCACTGATCAGCGCTCCCCAGGAACACACACACACACACACACACACACACATATACACACACACACACAAAATCCTCATGCCACTGTGGGCCACACTGGAGCACGGTTGCCAAGAGCTCTGGGTTCTGAGCCTGCCTCTGACCGCACCCCCAGCCGTGTTACTTTGGGCAGATGACTTTGCCTCTCTGTGCCTCTGCTTTTGCATCAGTAAGTTGGGGCTGGTGACAGCACAGGCCTCACAGAGCCGCTCTGAGAATGAAACCTGCTGAGCACGGATGCGCATGCTCTGTGTCAAAGGCCCTGGGGCAAGCCCTTTATATCCTTTTGGTTTCCTTTAAACCTTGCAGAGGGGATGCTGTAACTGGTGTCTTACAGCAGAGGAGGCCGAGCTGTAGAAAGAAGTCACTTGCACATGAGCACAGTGGGGAGCAGACATGCAGGGGGGCTGACCCCACAGCCCAAGTCCCCTGGAGCCGAGCGGCCGCTCCTCCCTAAGCTCCCAGTTTCACACAGACTTTGGGCCCTCGGGCTCACCCACTCCAGTCCAGTGTGCCCCCCTTAAAGATGAGAATGAGGCGGGTCTGGGACCCAGACAACCTCCTCATTGCAGGGATGCGTTATTTCCTCTCCTGAGGGCGGGGGTGGGGGGGAACCTGGGGACCGGGACAGAAGGCGGGAGCCTGAGGCACCTGTCGCGACCTGTCTCTAGCCTGCTCCTGCAACCAGCATGCCCGACGCTGCAGGTTCAACTCGGAGCTCTTCCGGCTGTCCGGAGGCCGGAGTGGGGGCGTTTGTGAGAGGTGCCGCCACCACACGGCCGGGCGGCACTGCCACTACTGCCGGCAGGGGTTCTGGAGGGACCCCAGCCAGCCTATCACCAGCCGCAAGGCCTGCAGGGGTGAGTGCGGCCTGGAGCCCGACCTAGAGGGAAAGGAGGTGGCCGGGCCAGACTCTTGGGGCTGGGGGACTGGGAAGGAGCGTCTGGGGCCCTGACAGCCTGGGTCCTAAGTTCCTGTCCTCACGCAGCCTGCCAGTGTCACCCGATCGGGGCCACGGGAGGCATCTGCAACCAGACCAGTGGGCAGTGCCCCTGCAAGTTAGGGGTCACCGGCCTCACGTGCAACCGCTGTAGTCCCGGCTACCAGCAGAGCCGCTCTCCCCGGATGCCCTGCCAGCGTGAGTCTGAGGGGCAGGGTTGCAAGTCCTAAGTGGGACAGGAAGGGGACATCCTGGATCTCCAGTGGGCAAGGATGCTGATGGCCAAGTCCTTGGTAGATGGAAGCTAGAGGCTGGAGGTCAGACTCTGGGCTCTTGGGGGAGGTGGGGACTCAAATTCCAGTCTCCTTAGTCTTGGGAAGGAGGAGGCTAGGAGCCTGGACTCCTGGGTCTGAGGGAGGAGGGGGTGGGGGATCTGAAGGAAGGGACTAGGGACCAACTCCAGGTCCTAGGAGGAGGAGGGCAAAGGGAGCGTGCACTCCTGGGCTTTAAGGGAATAGACACGGGATCTGGATGCCTGGATACCTGTTGGTGGGGGGACGCATGGGAGGGGGCATTAAGGGTAAATTTCTCCTTTGGTCTCTCACAGGAATTCCAGAGGCAACCACCCCCCTGGCTACTACCCCTAGTGCTTACAGCTCCGGTAAGAGCAGCTGGTGTGGAGAACCCTGAGAGCAAGGGCAATCAGGGATGGGCTGCTTGGGCCCCCAGATGGGGAGACAGGGGTGGCCCACTGAGCCCAATCCCAAGGGGTGGGGCACCCCAGTTGTCCATCAAGATGGAGTGTGGGGATGGGCAGGGGTGGGGTGCTGCGGTCCAGGCCTCAGGAGCCCACTGCAGATGGCCTGACCCTCCCCAGACCCCCAGTGTCAAAACTACTGCAACGTCTCGGACACCAGGGTACACATGAGCCTCCGGAGGTACTGTCAGCAAGACTACGGTGAGTGCCGGGGAGAAAAGTGGCCGGCGGCTACTCAGGTGTTCTGTTGAATGCCTCCTTCTCCACCTTCAGCTTTCTCATCTTAAACGGGAAGGAGGTCTCTAAAGGACTCTTCCTGATCTCGGACCTAATGGGGCAGAAGACAAAGGGGGGGCAGGGGCAGCAGAGTGGGGGTGTTCCTTATCTTCCTAGGTCTCCTCCTTCCCCATGTTCTTGGCCCCCTTCAGCTGGACATCTTTGGGGGAGAAAGGGGACCTTCTGGGGATCAAAGGAGAAGGGGGTGCCCATTGAATGGAGGGTCCTGCCTATCTTAGACACTTTGCTTCGCCCGTCAGGGTCCCAGATTCTGAACCGTAGCCCCACTCCCACAGAGGCTCACCCCCAAAGTTCCCTAACCCATGACCTCAGGGCCTATGACCTGGGGTAACTCAGATCTCTTAGATACTCAGGAGTTCAGCCCAGCCCTTGAATCCAGACCAGCCTGTGACTTCCCTCAATGGTGTAAGACCCCAGGCCTCTCCTCCCTGAGGATCATCATCTGGCCAGTGGTGTTCTAGGACTTGGACAATAGAAACTTCTTGTCCTGCCTCCCACAGGGATCTTCTGCCCCACAGACTTAGCTTGTGAGCCAGAGTCCTGCCCACAGCACATCTCACCTTAGCCCTTCAGAGATCACGTTTCTGAATCACCACCAGTCTGACCTCAACCCTCAGGTTCTAGGTTCTGAACTCCTTCTGGCCCCCAAATTCATCCCAGAGCCTCTCCCAAGCCTTTTTCCAAGGGCTCTACTTCTGACGTCTTTTGACTCTACCACATTTGAGAACCCCCACCCGCCTCTTCTGCCTTGTTCCACCCACACCCACTGTGGGCCCCGCAGTCATCCCTCCCCGCACCTCAGGTCATTCTGGCTTCTGCTGCTCCCAGGATGAACCCCAACCAAAGCATCCCACATGGCATGTCCCATGTTCCCAGGCTCCTCCTTTGGCCTCCCCTCCACAGGAGGAGCCCTCCATCGCCCCACTCTTCCTATCACAATTCTGGCACCCCACCTCACACTCCATAGAGCCCTGCCCTCCTTGCCTTGACCATGTCTCCTCCAGCAGGGTCCACCATTCAGGACACAGGGCCATACCTCCAGAGCTCTCACCCTTCAACGTTCAAGGTCTCTCTCCTCCCTGAGGGCTTCCTGGGAACCCACCCCCGTGGTCCTGTCCCTCTCCCCACCGGGTCAGACCCCTTGCGACCCCAGAGCACTCCTCTCCAGCCTGGGCCTGATGGCAACCCTCCCCGCAGTTCTCCGCGCGCAGGTGCTGGCGTCGGAGGCCGCGGGCCCGGCGTGGCAGCGGCTGGCCGTGCGCGTGCTGGCCGTGTACAAGCAGCGGGCGCGGCCCGTGTCCCGCGGCGGCCAGGATGCCTGGGTGCCCCGCGCAGACCTGGTCTGCGGCTGCTTGCGCCTTCGGCCCGACACCGACTACCTGCTGCTGGGCAGCGCGGCCGGCGGCCCTGACCCCACGCGCCTGGTCCTCGACCGCCACGGCCTCGCGCTGCCCTGGAGGCCACGCTGGGCCCGGCCTCTGCGGCGGCTGCAGCTGGAGGAGCGCGCCGGGGGCTGCCGCGGCCTGCGGCCCCCCACCCCAAGCCCAGGCCCCGAACCCCGAACCTCAGAGCCAGACCTGGGTGCCTTCACAGCCCACTGAGGAACTTGGAAGCGACGTGAGCCAAGCCTTCCACTTCGATGGTGCGTCCCTTAGCGAGCCAATCAGAAGCCGTGGAGCCCCTGACGTCACTGGCACGCGCCCGCTAAAGTGCGGGGGCCCCAGAACCCGCTCCCCCCCGCCCGCCACCACCAAAGGCTGCAAAACGCCAGCAAGACTTTTGAGGTATCTGACCAGGACGTTTGGCCTGTGACCTGTGCGGCCACTCCCCTAAATAAAGCCTTAAATCTTGGGGGGAATTTCGGCTACAGCACCTGATATGTGCTGGGATGGGGGGGAGGGTTGCAAGTGAAGGAAACTACGCAGCTGAAGGACTGCTGTGCTCCCAACGCGATGCCTGGTCCAAGCAAGGGGTTGGTACGCCGTCGCTGCGTGCTGGTCAGATCTGTGTTGCTTGATCGGCCAGAAGCCAGTTGGAGGGAGGGTGGATAGAAAAGGCGGGAAATGCGCTGAAGGAAAGGACAGCGCTTCCAGACTTCCAGAAAGTTCCACACTTCGGCACTTTGTGTTCCTGATGGGTCCTAGGGCAGTCTCTGAGAAAGGAATAAAGGGAGTTGGGGTGAATATCCAAAGAGGGTTCTTACCGAGGTTCATCTGGTCTTGAGGTGCAGCCTAAACCCTTCCCTGAGAAAAGAGCCCATTGGGAGCCACAAAATGGCATGGCATTACTGGGTGCTGAGCGGAATTCTACTCCCACCCCACAGCTGGGTACCTCCAGGCCGGAGGGGTGGAGCTAAAAAAAAAACCCAAGAAGCAGTAAGTACTATGGCAGTGAAGGTTGTCATGGCCTAGGACCTTCCTTGCCACCCTGACCTCTGCCCCCTGCAGCCACAATGGAAAACACCATTTCAAATTTGAGTGTTCTTTGCAGGAGAGTCACTGAGGGAGTACTCTGAGGGATTCTCAAAGGAAGAAATATGACTTCGGGTTCTTTTGAGCCTAGAGAACAACCCTGTTCCTCCCCTGAGAGGAAAGTGGGCCTCTCAGCCAATGGAGAGTCAGGATGGGTCATGATGTCATAGGGTACTAGGTAGAAGGAAAGGTCCTCCCGTTAAGGTTCTGCTGTGCTCCTCATGAGACTGAAAAAGGCAGGAAATAGACTCCAGGAGGTGACTGTTTAATCCCCAAGCCACCAGTAATATCTCATATCTGGGAAACATGTCTTTGGCTTCAGCCAGGTCCATGGTGGGGGCATCTCTGAAGCAGAAGTTAGGAGTCTCTAAAAGATTTTCTTTTTCTTTTCTTTTTTAATAAAGATTTTATTTATTGCCAGAGAGAGTATGGGGGGAGAGACAGAGGGGGAAGGAGAGGGAGAAAATTTCAAGCAGGGTCCTGCTGAGTATGGAGCTGGAGGTGGGGCTTGATCTCCGGACCCTGGGATCATGACCTGAGCCGAAACCAAAAGTGGGATGCTCAACCAACTGAGCCACCCAGGTGCTCCTCTTTAAGGGATTTTCTAAGAAGCAGTCTATGTTCCAGGAAAATTATACTCCTAATCTTGTCTTTTTTCATTCATTCTTTTTTTTTTTTTAAGATTTTATTTATTTATTTGACAGACAGCGATCACAAGTAGGCAGAGAGGCAGGCAGAGAGAGAGGGGGAAGCAGGCTCCCTGCTGAGCAGGGAGCCCGATGAGGGGCTTGATCCCAGGACCCTGAGATCATGACCAGAGCTGAAGGCAGAGGCTTGACCCACTGAGCCACTCAGGCGCCCCTCCATTCTTTCTTGAAGCCAGTTTCGTGGGGCATTTGCCCCATACCTCCCTGCCCCCCACATGTCCTGTCCCATCAGCAAGTCCTGTATAATCCACTGCCTACATATGTTCATAACTCAGCCATTTTTACATGTCCCCCGATACCACTCTGTCCAAGCCACCACCAGTGTTCTCTTGGATTATTACAGTGACCCATACTGGTTTTCCCTCTACCCCCTTAGAGTTTTCTTCCTACAGAATCAGGAAGATGGCTTTAAAACCCAAGTCAGATCATGATCCTATTACGCCAAAATCCAACTCTTGAGTGGATTCCCATCTGTTTCAGAATAAAATCCAAAGTCCTTGCCCTGCCCTACAGGGCCCTGCATGACCTACTCCCACCATATAACTGACCTTACAAGTCCCCTCATTTGCACCTCTTCAGCCACACTGACCTCCTTCCTGTTCCTTTAAAAATCGAGCACATTTGCCCCAGGACTTTCGTGCTTGCTGTTCTCTCCTCCTGGGATGCACTTCCTCGCATAACAGCAAGCTAGTGCCTGCACTTCATTGATCAGGTTCTGCCAGCTCTGCTGGAATGATACAGTAAAAATTGATTTCTTGGCTGTATATGTGTCCCATACAAGTCACCAAGGGATGGTTCTCCGCAGAGTCATTCAAGGACTCTGCACCAAACGCAAACCATGGCATCTTGATCAGCAGCAGGCAGAGAGAGAACCACATGGTCCCCACACAAGAAATAAATGTGTTGGCTCAGGAACGACTCCACCACTTCCCTTCCTAGCTCATTGGTCAAGAATACTCACATGGGGGGTGCCTGTGTGGCTCAGTGGGTTAAGCCTCTGCCTTTGGCTCAGGTCATGATCTCAGGGTCCTGGGATCGCATCAGGCTCTCTGCTCAGCAGGGAGCCTGCTTCCTCTTCTCTCTCTGCCTGCCTCTCTGCCTACTTGTGATCTCTCTTTGTCAAATAAATAAATAAATAAAATCTTAAAAAAAAAAAAAGAAATTGATTTCTCTTGGGGGTGGGTAGGAGGAAGGAAAGAAATTGATTTCTCTTTGGCATAAAAAAGGTCTGGATGTAGTCAAGCCACCAGGAACCTTCTAGCTTTCCTCTCCAACATCCTTAGAATGCAGCAAGATGGAAGAAGGTAAAGAGACAAGGCCAAAAGGCCCACACAGCTGATTTATGAGGATCTTTTCCGAAACTGTTACATGATCCGTCTGTTCTTATCTCATTGGCTAGAATTTAGTGATATGACCACACCTAAGCTTCAGGGGAAGGTGGAACTTCAACCTTTAATGTTGCACTGTCTTTGACCCAGCTAAATAGGACGTTTTGATGTCAAGGGAAGAAAAAAGTCAGGTTGGAGAAAATTACCCAACCTTGCTTTATGCCAGGCCCTCAGCCAATCAGAATCCAGAGTATGCTATGACATCATGTAGTGCTAGGCAGAGCAGCCTTTTGGCATTTCCAGGAAAAGAGAGGCAGACGTTCAAAGTCCTCTGGCCATGACATTCCATTTTACCTCCCGCTGTTCTGACCTTGGATCTGAGTCCGTTTTGTCCCCTGCTGTAAACGCAGCCCGTAGGACCAAGTAGGTACTCAAATTTTTGTTGACTAAATAAGCTGGTCCTATTATTCCCCTTATACAGAAGAAAAAACCAAGGCTCACGGGAGGACTCCAGCTTTCAAGGAGGGCAGAGATCCAAGTCCAGGTGTATTCTTTTATTTACACCTGCACTCTTAGTCACCTCTTCCGTGAAGAACGTGGCTCAGAGAGGCGAGAAGTCTTAGGGACTGTCACACAGCAAGCGGCAGGCGTAGAACCGGTCTGATACAGTCACCACTAGCCACGTTGGGCTATGTACATTTAAATGAATGAAAATGAAATAAAATGTAAAATTCGGTCCCTCAGTTGCATTAGCCACAGTTCAAATGGCTGGTGGCTAGCTCAGTGGACAGAACAGATAGAGAACATTTTCCATCATTGCGGAAAGTTCTCTTGGATAGCACTGCTCTAGAGACCATTTTCATTGAAGGGCATAAACTCCAAAGCCAGGATGCCTGGGTTCAAATCTCTCTGTGTCCCTCAGGTCTCTCATCTCTAATACTGGGATTATGATGAGGAGGATAGGAAGTAACTCATGGGACTTATTATTATTATGATTATTTTTAAAGATTTTATTTTTAAGCAATCTTTACACCCAATGTGGGACTCGAACCCACAACCCCGAGACCAAGAGTAGCCCGTTCCACTGTTGGGCCAGCCAGGCGCCTCATAGGGCATATTATGAGGATTAAAAGAGTTACTATGTGGTTTAACGGGCTTAGAACTGCCTGGCACAGAGGAAGAGACTTTTGAATTTGTTATTATTTAAGTGTCTGGTAGCTACACACACACACCCCACCCCCACCAGGAGAGCAGAGCCCAGAAGGCGAGAATACTGATGTGCAGAATTTGCTGGGTTCCCCAAGGGAGTGGAAGTTGGGGGCAGCTCTCTCCCTGTTCTCAAGGTGAGAAGGTGAACAGAGGCTGTGGGAACCACCCAGGCCTGGAGAGGTCTGGCCCTCCTGCCTCCCACCCAGGGGCCAGGGAGGTAGGAGATGAAAGTGATGCGCAGGGCGAGCCCCATATGTTCCCCATGACCCGAACTTTGTTCCCAGCAACCGAGACAAATAGGCATGAAATCCACATCTGGGACCCACCTCCGGCCTGGCCTTTCCCTCCGCCTCCGGGCATGGAGCCCAGTCTGTCTGTGTGCTATAATGGGGGCTCAGGGACAGGTGGCTTCGAGAGCTCCAACGAGGCTCCTGCCCACCTCACCACTGCTGATGGCTTTCTGGAAAAGCAGACTCCTGAGTAAGAATTTGCTCGGTGGAGGAGAGGGAAAAGAGAACCCCAGTTAGAGAAAACAGCTTGTCCAAAGGTCTGGAAGCTCAAGGACCTGGTGCGGTATAGAGAAGTGAGATGAGGCTCGGGATTGATGCTAGCCAAGGCTTGGGAGGCCTCTAAGGCCAGGCTGAGGGCCTGTGTGTTTCTCCTGGGGGTGGGGAGGGCACTGGGAAGCCATGGGAGGTCTTTGAGCCCTGGAGGGGGAGGGTCAGACCTCTGTGAGAAAAAATCAGTGATATGGGGGCGCCTGGCTGGCTAAGTTTGAAGAGCATGCAACTCTTGATCTTGGGGTTATGAGTTCGAGTCCCACATGGGGTGTAGAGATTACCTAAATAAATAAAACACTTAAAAAAAAGTTCACTGAGAGCCAGGAGATCAGGAAAGGCCTCAGAGAGAGTGACATTCAAGGTAGGTCTTGAAGGACAGATAAAGGATTTGGTCCCCAAGAGAAAGGCTGAGGGGCCGGCACTCCATCCAGGGGAGCTGGGCATCAATGGGACTGCTGTGGCTAGAGCAGAGGGAAGGTGAACTCTAGGATCTGTGAGGGGTACACCGAAGGGGGAGGGAGAGTCTGGGAGGGGAAGATGGGGGGGCGGGAGGAGAATGAGTTTTGAGCTGGGGCCCCAGTTACGGGGACAGAAAAAGAGTCAGGAAAATGTCACCTACACCCAGAAAGCCTTCCTCTTAACGGCCGTGCAAAAATTTTTTTCCCACCCGTTTCTGAATGTCCCCTTCTCTCTATTTTGGCTTCATTCACTCACTTATTTGTTTATTCAACATATACTCCTGGGGTGCCTGGGTGGCTCAGTGGGTTAAAGCCTCTGCCTTCAGCTCAGGACATGGCCCTGGGGTCCTGGGATTGAGCCCTGCATTGGGCTCTCTGCTCAGCGGGGAGTCTGCCCCCCCCCCCCCCGCCCCCTGCCCCCCCGCCTTCTTGTGATCTGTCAAAAAAAAAAAAAAAAAAATCTAAAAAAAAAAAAAAAGAAAGAAACAAAAGAAAGCAAACGCAAAAAACATTGTTTCCTGAGGTCTCCCTGGAAAATGCTGGGATAGAGATCTGAGTCAGACCCAGGACTTGCCCTGCAGGGGCTCCCCATCTGGGAGGGTGTGCTAGGGGACAGACTTATGTCCAGTCACATCTGGTGCGGTGGGTAATAATGGAGGCGGCAGGGGACCTCGCCTCTTAGATCAGAGAAGACTTCCCGAGGGGAGGTGAGGCCCTCGCTGGGAGTTGTCTCCCAGCAGACAGAAGGAGCCCAGAGTCTCTGGGGAGAGACATCAGGAGCATCATCTCATTCAATTGTGTTTGATTCCTTTCCTGAGGATCCCAGTGTGCCCTCTGGGGGCCAGTGTTGGACACCCAGAGATGGGTCAGGCCTGGGCCCTTGAGGGAAGACACAGTTCCTCCCCTAATGGGATCTGTGCTCTAATGGAGGTAGCACAGGGCGTTAGGAATGTGCACAGCAGGCACTGACTCCGGTTGGAGGAGGGGCAGTCAGGGAGGGCTTCCTGGAGGAGGAGAGCCAACAAGTCAACTTGGAGAGCCAAACTTGTAGGTAGAAGCTGCTCTTCGGCACTATCAGCCTTGTCTGTCTCTCCCTCCTTGTATCTCTGGTTCCTTCATTGTCTCTGCCTCCGAAAAGTTCCATGTCTTTCTCATTATTGCTCCCCACCCCTGGGGTCAGCTGCAGTAAACAATGACCACAAACTGCATGGCTTAAAACAACAGCAATTTATTCTCTCACAGTCCTGAAAGCCGCAGGTCCCAAATCAAGGTGTCAGCAGGGCCATAGTCCCTCCGAAGCCTCCAGGAGAGGATCTGTCCCTGCATCGTGCAGCTTCTGGGGATTCCAGGTGATCCCTGGCTTGTAGCAAAATTACGCCAGCCTCTGCCTCTGTCTGCACATTGTCGTCTGGAATCTCCCTCCGCCTTTCTCTCATAAGGACACTTACCCTTGGATTTTGGGTCTAGCCAGATAATGCAGGATGATCCAATCGCACGGTCACTGACTTAGTTACATTAGCAAAGAACTTTTTGGCAAATTAGGTTCCACTCTGGCTGTACTTTTTGGTGTGTGGATATGGGGGTACCATTCAACCCATGCCATCTTGGGAGAGCCCCTTCCCTCTCGGACCAACCTCAGTGTTCTATCTGTATAATGGGGCTAATCCTAACCCCCCCACTCCCTGGGGCCGCTTTGAGGGTTAAAACAAAGCCAACAGAGAGCATGGCATGGCCCAGCATCTAGGAAACTGGTCAGGATGGCTGCCATTTCTTCCTGATTTATTTCTCCAACAGTCCTGGGTTCTCCAACCCCCAACTCCCTGCCAAACTTCCTGACAGATTCCTCACTTCTCAGCACAATGCCTCCATCATGTTTTCTTCGTCCCCCTTTGCTCTGTTTTCCTCCCCTGCTCCACCACTTCCTATTTGTGTAACTCTGGGCAAGTCACCTGCACCCTCTGACACTTGGCTTCCCCATCTGTAAAATGGGCCAACACAGCTCCTGGGTAGCTCAGTTGTTAAGCGTCTGCCTTTGGCTCAGGTCATGATCCTGGGGTCCTGGGATCACCACATCACCCATAGCATCGGGCTCCCTGCTCAGCGGGGAGCCTCATTCTCCCTCTCGCTCTGCTGCTCCCCCTGCTTGTGCTCTCTCCTCTCTCTCTCTCTCTTATCAGTCGATCTGGAAACCAGCACTCTTATAGCCCTCAAGAGAGGCACAGTGATGAGGAACTTGGAAGTGCTGTTCAGCCCAGTGTCTAACCTCCAGGGGGCTGCACCCTGGTCAAGGTGCTAACTGGACCCTAGCGGACCCCCGCCCCGTCCCGGTTAAGCCATTCCTAAACTCCAAACCCTCAGACTCAGTGGGACAGTAAATGCTAGTTGGCTGAAGCCACCAAGTTTGGGGGTGATTCCTTATGCGGCCATGGATAAGCAATACATACCTTTCTTTCCTGCGTTTTCTCTCTCTCTCTCCATTTCTGACTCTCTTTGGCTGTCTGTGCCTTCGACTGTCCGTTCCAAATTCTTTATCTGAATGTCTGTCTTTCTGACTCCACGCTGTCCTTTGATGTCCCTTGGTCTGTTTCTGGGTCTCTCTCCCTCTCTCTGGGTCTCTGCCATCTCTTCCTCTCTGGTGAGCTCTTTCTCTGCATGAGGGTCTCTACTCAGAGGTGTGTGTGTGTGTCTGCCTCTTTCTCTATGTTTCTGTGTCTCTCTGTCTTTGAATCTCTTCTCGGTTTCTGTTTCTCCCCACCCCCACCCCCTTGGCCTGGCAGCTTCTTCTTCTCTGACCGTCTCTGACCGTTGGGATGGGCGTTTCTGCTCCTATGGCCAAGTGTGTGTCTCTGTACGTCTCTCTCTGCCTCCACCAGTATCTCCCCTTCTCTCTTTCTCTCTCACTCTGTCTCTGTCTCTCACTGTGTGTCTCTGTCTCTCTCCTCTCCCCCCTCCCCCGCCTCCCGATCCCCCATTTCCAGCACGCAGGTCTCCCTCCGCCATGTCTCCCCGCATCTACCTCGGGCCCCCCTTCCCCTCCTAAGCCTTTGCAGTCCTTCGACCTCACCTCGGCTGCCTCCCCTCGGCCTTCCCGGCTCCTCCTCCCGGCGCTCGGTCCCTCTCCAAGTCTCTGCCTCCCCCTCCTGGTCAGCTGCCCGCACCGCACCCCGGTCTCCCAGGGGATCCCTCAGTCTCGTTAAGGCGGCCCCCAGCAGAGGCCGACTGGAGCTCTGGGCTGGGGCTGCAGGCGCCGCTAAGGCTCCAACCCGGGTCCGCACCAGCCGGGGGACCCCGGATCCTCCGGCACCGGCGGCCTGGAGCACGGAGACCTCGGAGGACTCCCCCAGCTCCACCTTAAGCGCCCCCCCCTTCTCCCTTCTGCGGAGGATGGGAACAGCCAGCTCCGGGCCCCAGGTGTCCCGGGCCCCCCCCCGCCCCCCTTCCCCGGCCCCGGCACAGCTGGAAGCTGGATATCAGCCCCCAATGACCCCTCCATCCTGCCCCTTGGTCTCCCCCCACACCAGTCCGAGGAGTGTTTGCTGCTGTGAGATCACCCGCCGCCCCCCCAACAACAACGGCAAAAAAAAAAATTAAATAACACCCAGAGAGAGATCAGAGAGGGAGGGGGAGGAGGGAGCGGGGACGAGGGAAGAGAGAGACGGAGAAACAGGAGAGGCAGAAGAGGAGGAGGTGGGGAGACTGGGCGAGAAAGAAGCTGGAGAGGAGGGAGACCGGGAGGAGGAGAGAAGCAGGATGGAGACATGGGGTTAGGTGGCTCCGGGGAGCTGAAGAAAAGAGAGCAAAGAGGGGGTGTGGATTAGAAACCAGGAGGTAACCCCGGGGAGAAGCAGGAGGCAGAGAAAGGGGTAGGAAGATCGGGAGGTAGAGGGAGGCTGGAGGGTTGGGGAAAAGAGGAAAGGAAGGAGGAGAGGCACAGAGAGCTGGGAGAGCAGAGAGGAGTGTATTTGGGGGGTCTCAGTTCCCTGCTGCCTCGGTGTTTGGGGAACGGGACTCCCTGTAGGGAGGAGAGGCAGGCTGGAAGTCCTGGAGGGACAGGGTCCCACAGAGCGGGGAAGGAGGAGCTGAGAGAGGGGCCAGGACACTGGGAGGGGGTTGCTCAGAGGCCTCCCAGGGATGGGGGTTGCTGCTCGTCTGAGCGCTCCTAGGGCGCTGGTACTCTGGGCCGCACTGGGGGCGGCAGGTAAGGCCGGGGGGTTGGGGCGGGAGCCCCCGCGGGAGAGGTGGGGGTGGGGTACCAAGGGGAGGGGTTCAGGCTGCTCTCTCCCCAGCTCACATTGGACCTGCACCTGACCCCGAGGACTGGTGGAGCTACAAGGATAATCTCCAGGGAAACTTCGTGCCAGGTGCAGCCAGGGCGGGGACCCAGGACTCGGGGCTGCAGGGTGCCTCCTTCCTCAGACCCAGGAGCCCTGTCCTCCTCGCAGGACCCCGGAGTCCCAGCCCCTTCCTTCCCTCCTCCCTCCCTTCCTCCCTCCAGAGTCGGCCCCAGCCTCTGAACCCCAGCAGCTCACCACGGGACATTATATATGCGCATTTCAAGTAGTGAGTGGGAGTGAGTGGAAGGAAGGAGTGTGGGGGTGCAAAGGAGAGTGTGGGGGGGGGGGTTTGCAGGGAAAGAGGCAGGAAGGTCTGGCTTGTGCTGGGAACCAGAGGCTCATTGGTCGGGTCCCCTGCCTTGTCCAGCCCCTGCAACTCCTCTCCCCCCGTACATTCATTATCCAGCTGTGGGACAAGGGAGAGTGGAAAGAACTACAACTCCCATGGGCTCTGGGGCAGGCAGGCAGTGGATGGGTAGGCTGGCAGCCCTCAGGCCTGCTGGGAGTTGTAGTTCCTTCCCCCATGACTTAATTGAAGGTAGGTTTGGTTAAGGAGGAGGCTAGATGATCTTTGGAAACTCCTCCAAGATTCTTCTAGGACCCAAGATTCTGGATTCCCAGCCCCCTCCTCCCTCAGACCCAGGAGTCCCCATCCCCTGCCCTTCCTGTCCTGGGATCTGGGAGTCCAAAACACAGCCTTCTCAGCAGATCCCAGCTTTGGGATCCAGTCCTATCTCTGACTCCCTTTCCTCCCTGCCCCACCCCTGCCTCCAGGGCCTCCCTTCTGGGGCCTAGTGAATGCAGCCTGGAGTCTGTGTGCTGTGGGGAAGCGGCAGAGCCCTGTGGATGTGGAACTGAAGAGGGTCCTTTATGACCCCTTTCTGCCCCCACTGAGACTCAGCACTGGGGGAGAGAAGGTAAGGGGCCTGGTGGGAAGGGTCACCAAATCCCCTGGGGGTGGGCACGGGTGGGGGTGGGGTGCGGAGGTGGAAGGCCCCCCTGGGGTAAGGAGCGGTAGACACTGGGTGGAAAGGAGGCTCCTTACACTCTAATATGGATCACCTGTTCTTCCTTCTCCAAACATGGCTCCCTAGTTTTTCCGTGTCTGTAAAAGCAATGGTAACACAGACTGTTCCCCAGCCAGGCATGGTTTTAAAAATCCTGATCAGCCTGCTAATCCTCCCAAGCACCCCATGAGATAGAGGCTATTGTTCTCATTTTAAGGATGCAGAAACTGAGGCACAGAGAGATTGAATTACTTGTCTGAGGTCACACAGCTAGAGGGTCAGCACTGGGATTCAGACCCAGGTAGTGTGGTCCTAGCATCTAGGCTCATGCGCACTTTGCAATCCCATTTCTTATAAGAGTTGGCACCCCTCTTCAGTCACCTGCCCCTGCCAGAAGCCCAGGGCTATTCCCAACCCATTCTTGCCCTCATTCCCCTGTCCATTCTGGGTCCTTTTTCATCTCCTTGCTCAATATCATTTGGATCCTGTCACTTTGTGTCTCCTCCGACTCCCCCACCATCACCTTGCCCCTGGACTAGTGCCACAGGGTGCTAGCTAGCCTGGTTCTCTGCCTTCTGCAGTCCATTCTCCATCCCACAGCTAGAGGGATGTTTAAAAACACAAAGCAGAGCATTCCACTCTCCTGCTCAAAATATTCCTATCAGGAGAAGTAATACTATCAGATTTAAACAACAAGTACCATGTTCCAGGCACTGTGCCAGGTCTGAGATTTTAGATACATATAAATTTATATGTATGTATGTATGTATATACACACACACACACACACATATAGATGTATTTATTTTTAATTATTTAAATAAAAATACAAAACATTCCATCATTGTCCACAAGGCCCTGTACCATCTGGCTCCTGTCACCTCTCCGTTCACCAGGCACTGGTCCCACAGGCCCCTGCACTAGCACTGAAACAGGCTACCTCAGGGCCTTTGCACTTGCTGTTTCCTCTTCCAGGAATACCCTTCTCTCCTTTGCAACAAATTCCTACTTATCCTTTGGGTCTCCATTCAAATGTCACTTTCTCATGAAGGCCTTTCCTTATCTCCCCACCCCCCACCCCAGTCTAGGCTGGGCTTCCCATGTTACCTTCTCAGAGCTCTCAGTTCTTCCCTGCTTGAGCATAAGGTGTAATTAATTAAGCAGTTACTTACGTAATTCATTATTTATTGTCTGCCTCGGCTCCATTAGGACATGAGTTCCATGAGGCCCAGGGTTTTTGCCTACTTGTTCCTTGCTCTCTTCCTGGCATCCATGGCACATAGTAGCAGCTCAATAAATATCTGTGAGTTGAATAAATGCACCGATATTGAGCACCTATCACGGGGCCAGAACAGACCCTGGGAAGTAACTGATGTTCCAGCTGTGCTGAATGATTAAATGCTTGGTGGAAGCAGGAAATGTAGGAGTGGAACACAGGAGGGAAAAGACCTTCCCTCTTTGTCCCTGTGACGGCTTCCTCCTCTCCTACAGCTCCGGGGAACACTGTACAACACCGGCCGCCATGTCTCCTTCCTGCCTGCCCCGCGGCCCGTGGTCAATGTGTCTGGGGGTCCCCTCCTCTACAGCCACCGACTCAGTGAACTGCGACTGCTCTTTGGAGCACGTGATGGAGCTGGCTCTGAACACCAGATCAACCACCAGGGCTTCTCTGCTGAGGTGGTGGCCACTGACTTCTGACCCTTGACCTTCACCCAGAGCTGACCCAATTCCTCCCACCTCACCTTTCTCTTAATGCCTCACCCCACTCTCCTTTGCGGAACCGCTGCACCCCCACCCAAGCACTAATCTTTAACCTGCCTTGGGACCCTGAGGGCCCAGAGCTGCACCCATTCTCTCCTCCCCTTCTACTGGGGGAACCCCACTCTGTGCTCCCCTCCCAGGTGCAGCTCATACATTTCAACCAAGAACTCTACGGGAACTTCAGCGCCGCCTCCCGGGGCCCCAATGGCCTGGCCATTCTCAGCCTCTTCGTCAATGTGAGCCGAGGCGAGATCCCAAAGGACGAAGGGGAATTCTGGAATCCAGTCTGGGGAAGAGGGAGTCTGGGTGGCCCAGACTCCTGGGTCCTGGGGGAGGGAGGATTGGGAACTTGGACTTGGGACTTTTGGATTCCTACCTCCTCACCTTGTACCCCCACACAGGTGGCTGGCAGCTCGAACCCCTTCCTCAGCCGCCTCCTTAACCGGGACACCATCACCCGCATCTCCTACAAGAGTAAGTACCTGGTGCATTGGGGGGAGGGGATGGGGAGCTGTGTGTGCACAGGAGGGGAGTTCAAGAGGGGTCCTGCTCCTCACTCTATCCCGGTATTGCTGCAGATGATGCCTACTTTCTTCAAGACCTGAGCCTGGAGCTCCTGTTCCCCGAATCCTTCGGCTTCATCACTTATCAGGGCTCCCTCAGCACCCCGCCCTGCTCAGAGACTGTCACCTGGATCCTCATTGACCGGGCCCTCAATATCACCTCCCTCCAGGTGACTTCTGTCTGCCCCCTCCAGCCCGGCTAACCCATTCCTTGGCCTGGGCATCGCTCTTGGCCTCTCCTACCCTCCTTCCTCCTTACTTTTCTCCCGGGCGGAGTAAGACCCCGCCTACCTGCCCCAGGGGCGGGGCTTCCTCTGTGGCCATTCACCGCGACCGCTCACCGTTCACTCTCAGTTTCCCACCCCCTTCCGCGGCAGATGCACTCCCTGAGACTCCTGAGCCAGAATCCTCCGTCCCAGATCTTCCAGAGCCTCAGCGGTAACGGCCGGCCCCTGCAGCCCTTGGCCCACAGGGCTTTGAGGGGCAACAGGGACCCGCGGCACCCCGAGAGGCGCTGCCGAGGCCCCAACTACCGCCTGCATGGTATGGTCCGGTCTGCACCCCTCCCCCCACGTCTTGGTCTAACCCGCCTATGTGTGTCCCCTTCTTTTCTCAACATGATATAGTCCTACCCACCCCTTTGCCGTTTCTGTAAGGTCCAGCCTCCTGAGCTCGCACTCGCTCTTTCTCCCCTCTATGTGTCAACATGGTACAGTCCACCTCCACGCCAGAGACCATTGGTGGTCCGTGATTTGTCTTTCCTCTCCACTGTTTGCAACTTGCAACTTGGTATATAACCCGAGCTCCCTGGCTTCCCACTGGGCCGTGGTTTTTATTACGACGGCTTTCCAAAATGGTACAGCCCGGATCCCTTCCCTGTTTCGGTGTGGTACAAATCTCAGGCTGTTCCATAATCTGACACACACCCCTTCCTGAAAATCAACATGGTACGGTCCCCTCCCCTTTCTACTGCCTCCCGGTGCTTCGACCCTGTGATCTCACAGCCACTCAGCTAGCTTCTCAACGTGGTATGGCCCAGACCCTCCCACCCCCACCCCATGAATACCTTCGCGTAGTTCAGTCTGATGCTGAAGCTGGACGTCCACCCTCCTATTCCACCCTCCTGCTGCCTCCTGCTGGTTAAAACCAGTGCCGGTCCAGAATCTGACCGTTTACCCCAGTTTCTCGACCTGGTACATCCCGGCTTCCCCATTCGCAGCCTCCGTGGTAGAGCCCTCCGCGGCCCAGGCCCCGACTCCCACAAACCCTCTTGCAGGGTGCAACCTCTCGTGCCGTAAACTAACGCTCCCCCACCGCTGTCGTCTGTCTTACAGTGGATGGTGCCCCCCATGGTCGCTGAGACTCCCCATCGAGGATTGTGCCTGTCCTTTCCAAGCCTCCCAACACGGGGAGGGGAGTCACCCCCAAAACAAAGCTATTAAAGGGACAGAATACTTCCTGTTTCTTAGTGGTCTGATTCTAGGCGCGGCGGGGAAGCATTTGGGTAGTTCATGAAGAACAGCAGCCTTCTTCTAGAAACCAATCTCCGTCTTCCTAAACCGCACTGCTCGTGTTTTTTTTTTTTTTTTTTTTTTTTTTGCTTCCGGTTTCCCAAAACCGTCGTTTAGACTGGCGGCTCCTTTAAGCCGCGGCTCTTTTACTACCACCCCCAACTCACCCTCCCCATCGGGCAGCACGCGCAGAGCCATGTGCTTCCCCCTCCCGTCTGCCTCATTGGCCCGAAATGGGTCACGGTCCCGCCCCCAGTGCCGTCTCCCATTGGGCAAATGTAGGTCAGGGTCCCGCCTCCCACCTAAAGGCACGGCAACTTCTCGCACGGAACCCCTCGCGCGCCCTCCCGGGCTTTGGCGGATCCAGGGGTCCCATTGGCCGTGCGTCTCGAGGGGTCAAGACGCGATTGGCCCGCGCTTTCAGCCGGAGGGCGGCACGCGGCTGGGGTGCTCGGCCCAAGAAGCTGGCGGGGGCTGAGAGGAGGGGTGCGCGCTGTGGCGTCGGGTGTTTTGGTTTGGCTTTTTTTTTTTTTTTTTTTTCCGCGAAAGAAGTTTGCATTGGCCACGCCTCAAGGCGGCCGCCTCCTCTTGCCCCCTCCCCCGCCCCTCCGCGCACACCTCTTGGTGCAGATTGCAGAGCGCCTTCCGTTGAGAGAGCTGCAGATTTTGCTAGAGCCAGGCTTGCCCACCGTGTAGAAGGAGCGCCTTGTGTCCCCTTGAACTCTGGACTGCAAAGAACCGGCTGCCTGATTTGATCAACCCCTCACTCAGACTGCATGGTCTCCAGGGACCCTCTTGAGTTGCACGTTTCTGCACTGAGGACTGCAAATCCCCGTCACTCCTAGGATTTGCGGTGTTCTGGATACTGGAGGCTTGCAAGCTACGCTAGCCAGCCCCTGGGCAGGCACTCGCCCGAACCACTGGAGTGTGCCGCTAACTGGCAGGCCGGCTCTTCGCCTCTCCATGAGCCCGTGAGCCTGCGGGCAGGTGCCCGGTGATGGCGCGGCCCGTGAGCGACAGGACCCCGGCCCCCCTGCTGCTGGGCGGCCCAGCCGGGGCCCCCCCTGGCGGGGGAGCGCTGCTTGGGCTGCGGAGCCTTCTGCAGGGGACCAGCAAACCCAAAGAGCCAGCCAGCTGTGAGTTCTAGCCCCCCTCTATCCTAACCCAGACACCCTACTCTCTCAGGGATTCAAGTGCTGGGGCGGGGGGCTGCCTCTTACGTGCCGGGAGTCCATCTTCCAACCGTCATCTGCCCAGTTACTAAGGTGTTTAGGTCCCTAGATCTCTCAGCACCCAGGATCCAAAAGTACCTGCGCTCAAGCCCGTCCAAGAGGAGGACCCAGGAGTCCCCCAGAGCCCTCCTCTCCGAGGACCTGAGAGTCTGGGCCCCAGCCCCCCGCATTCTTTGGTCCTGAGCGTCTGGACCCCTGGGGTCCAGGGAGGAGGGAGGGGGTGTGTCGGATGCTCACACGGTAGTGACACGGGCTTGGGCGGGGCCTCCTGGGGTCACATGGAGTCTAGGGATGAGGAATGTGCCCCAGGAATAGAGCCCCTTCCTGCCCCTTACATAGTGTGGGGGTGGGGAGAAGAGGCCACAGTGAGCAAGGGGGTAGGCTACAGAGAAATTACAGAACTGTCATTTTTTCTCCTCTCACCTGCCCAACCCTCCACCTACCTCTGTCTGAACTTCCGTCCCCCTTCTGTGTATCTATCCCTTCCCTGGTCTGTGTCCTACCCCTCTCTGGGTCCCTATCCTCCCCTCTTTCTGAGTCTCTGTCCCTCTCTCGGTTTCTGTCCCCCTCTGTGTGTGCCGCCCACGTCTGTGTCTTCTCTCTCTGGGTCTCTTCTCTTTGGGTCCTTGCCTTCTCTCCTGTCTCTCCCTCTCCCCCGTCTGTTCCCTCTTTCTCTGGATCTCTGCCCTGTGGGTCTCTATCTCCCCTTTCTTCGTGTATCTCTGTCCTGGGGTCTCTTGTCCATCTCTTTCTTCCCACCTCGCCCGCTCATTCCCTGGCCCGCAGGTCTCCTGAAGGAAAAGGAGCGCAAGGCGGCTCCGCCGGCAGCCACGGTCCCCGGGCCCGGCCTGGAGACGGCGAGCCCGGCGGATGCCCCAGCTGGGGCAGTGGTGGGCGGCGGGTCCCCGCGGGGCCGCCCGGGGGCCGCGCCTGGCCCGGGTCTGTTGGCGCCGCTGCTGTGGGAGCGGACGCTGCCGTTCGGCGACGTGGAGTATGTGGACCTGGACGCCTTCTTGCTGGAGCACGGGCTCCCGCCCAGCCCGCCGCCCCCCGCCGGCCCTTCACCGACGCCCTCGCCCGTGCGCACGCCCGCACCCTCCCCGGGGCCGGGTTCCTGCGGCTCAGCTTCCCCTCGTTCCTCCCCGGGGCACGCCCCCACCCGGGCTGCCCTCGGGGCCGCGGGCGGCCACCGCGCAGGTGCGACGGCGGGGGCGGGGCAGGACCCTGGCGGGGCGGGGCTTGGGCTTCAGGGGCAGGGCTGTGCTGCACTTGGGCCCGGGACGGTGGGGCTGGGATTGTGCGCCCAAATGCTGGGTCCACGCAGGAGCGAGATGTTGGGAGAGGAGTCCGGATTCTTTGTCCCGTAATGCATCGGGGACTGGGTCTCCTGGATCCATTGGAGATGAAGGACTTGGGATCTCAAATTCTAGGAAGCCTTTCCTGTGGGGCGGTAGTGAGGACTTTTCTGTGGGACGTGGGGAGAGAGGGTCCGGATACTCGAGGAGCCGGGATTGGGATCCCAGAACACCGGAATTATTTGCTGGGGAGTGAACTGCGCTCCGGAATCTGGGCGCGGAGTCGGTGGAGTTGGGGAAGGACCGCAACTTCTAGGCCCTCTATAGGGGAGAAAGCAAGGTTTGGGTACAGACTTCTGTTTTACCAGGACATAAAAGACTGGCACCCCTAGCTGCTGGATCCTCCAGTGAAGAGGAGCTAGGGCCCGGGGTCCCGGAGTCGTCTAGAGGGGAAAAGGTTGGGGATCTTCATTCTGGGTCTTCTGTTGCAGCGAGGACCGAGAGCTTCCTATGTTCCTGGGAGAGGAGGGGCTTGGGATCCCAGAATCATGTGTATCCCAATGGCGAGGGAGAAGGTCCAGGGGTCCGTTTGTGCCCGTGTTCCCCAGACACCAGGAGGGCCTGGATCTTTGGAGCTTGAGAGGTTTGAGCTGAGAGACCCCAGGGGGCAAAAGGAAAAGTATGTTTCCTCGGGCACTTGGGGGTCTCCACGGGCAGACTGCAGGTTGGGAATTCCTGGACACACCTGCCCCTGGCCGGACCTCGGGGCAGAACCGGGGCCCTCCCTTTCCCAGCCGCACATTCCCGCGCCACGTGAGTCCTCTCCTCCCTCCCTGCTCCTCACTCCGCGCACGCGCGGTCACGCGGAGGGGGGCGGGGCCTGGGGAACTAGAGGGCGCCCAAGGCGGCGGCGGGGGGTGGGGAGGTGGGGGGTGCGGGGCGGGAAAGCTGGCGCCCACACGTGACTGGCCCTGAACCTGTATCCTCAGCTGACCCCGGCAAGCTCGCTCTTAAAGGCACAGGCCGCCCGTACCCCGTCCCTTGAACCAGCCTCCCCCAAACCTCATTCATTTCTGCTTTTCTTCCCTTACCCGTCTGGGCCTGTTAGCTGTTAAGCGGCGCACCTGAAGTCTTTTCAATGCACTGGATTTTTTTCTTCTGAACAGCCTTGGGGTCTAGGCTTTGGTCAGGGATTCGGTAGGCTGGATTCAGGCTAGATAATGGGAAAGGAGCTAACGTTGCGAATCTGAAGGCCTGGGGTTTCAGAAGCAATAGAACAGACTCGTGTGTTACTTAGGGCGTGTTAGTTGTCATTGGGCCTGTTTCCCTGTTTGTGAAAGTGGAATTGGTTCCGTGATGTCTAAGCACCTTTGTAGCTTCTGGAACCTTCCTGTTTTACATTAGAGAGGTTGATCTCTGGCGGGCCTTGTGGTGGATCTCATTAGGGCCTTCCTTGTGGTCAAAGATATACCTGAGCAGGGGGTACTTTGTGAACCCCACCCCCCCATCCCCCAAGTAAATACACACTCAGGAAGCACATTCTGTTTCCCCAAGGCCTGACCTCCCGGGACACACCCAGCCCGGTGGACCCAGACACCGTGGAGGTGCTGATGACATTTGAACCTGACCCAGCTGATTTAGCCCTGTCAAGCATTCCCGGCCATGAGACCTTTGATCCTCGGAGACATCGCTTCTCAGAGGAGGAGCTGAAGCCCCAGCCCATCATGAAGAAGGCTCGGAAGATCCAGGTGCCAGAGGAGCAGAAGGTGAGCCCTGCCGGATGTAGGCTGCAGGCATGGCCCCTACAGGTCCCACAGCCAGGGATGGCCCTTTCTTCACAGACGGGCCTGGGCTTCTCACTGCGGTTAGCTCTCAGGTTCTCTTAACCTGCAGCCAAGCATCAGTCGTCCACAGCCATGGGGCACAAAGGAGACCAAGGTTTCGGCTTGAGATTTACGAAGATGGTATCGTTGTGGGACGCAGACTCAGCCAGCCCTGCTGGGCCCACTCCTACAGGCTTAGAGCTTTGACCAGGCCCTGTTGCTAAGGACAGCATCTCTTAGCAGTAGCATCAGTCTGTTTCTTCTGAGCCGCTAGCTGGGCTGGGTCTGGTCCTTTGACCTCTGCTTTGGGGCATTCTGCAGGGTGCTTCCATCTGCCTGGGATGCAGACTTTGCCAGCCCTGGGCCTTGTTTTCTGGGCCTCGGCTGCTCATTGATGAGAGGCCTTGAGTTCCCATTAGCAGCCAGAGCCACATTCTGATCTGGGCAGTGAATTTTTTTTTTTTTTTTCCTTGCTGCTTTGCCAGTTCTGGGGTCTCCCCTAGTAAGGGGTGCCTGGGCTCCTCTCACTGGACTTCACCATAACTACCTGAAACACTGAGGACTGACCTGTAAACCCAGTCTAGACCAGTGGTCTAGACCTGTCACAGGGCCTGGACTGGATTTGCCCTAGTATGCGGGAACTAGGCTTTAATGACATGGGGGTGGGAGGAGAGCATCTTGTGGACCTCTGGGTGGCCCTCGTTCCTAAGGAGTGGTCGTCCTCCGCAGCCAGATTCTAGGACTGGAGAACTCTAAGTGTAATGGTGTGGGGAGGTCTCAGGATAGGCTTCTTTGCCGAGGGACAGCTCTTCTAGCAATTGGGACCTGTGGGGGAGAAGGCAGCTCTCTGGCCTCTATCAAAGGCCAGAGGGTCAGAGACAGCTGCAGTTACTGGAACGACTCAGACTGCTGGGGAAGGATGGGGTTGCCTTGACAACGAGCTCAAAAGGCCCCAGCTCTGGGATTTATGGGACACAAAACCCCATTGCTAGGGAGCCTAGGCTTTCCTTAGCAACCAGGATCTGAGAAGGTGGTACATTTAAGCAGTGCTTTTTACTGGAAGAAGCCCTCAGACCCTGAAGGCCCCGTTGCCAGGGAACAAGCATCCTTAGCAACCAGGGGCTCACGGTAGGGCCTTTGTCAAGCCGAGTGGTGGGGTCCGCTTCGCACAGTGGAAACTTGGAGCCCAGTGGCTTGGAGTGGGGAGAACTAGCTCACACCTTAGCTGTTGCTAGGGGCCTGCTCCCCTTAGCAACCAGACCCTTGGGTACCCATCCTCGGAGAGCCCTGGTATCCTTTGGATCCCACTTGCTGGCAGGAAGCATCCCAGAGGGTCTCTTAGCTGCCCTCTGGTCCTTGAAGGCACAAGGAAGGCTGCTCCCCCTGGCCCTTAGTGCCTTCTCAAACCCCACCCTCAGGACGAGAAGTATTGGAGCCGGCGGTACAAGAATAACGAGGCAGCCAAGAGGTCCCGAGATGCCCGGCGGCTCAAGGAGAACCAGATATCAGTACGGGCGGCCTTCCTGGAGAAGGAGAACGCCCTGCTGCGGCAGGAAGTGGTGGCTGTGCGCCAGGAGCTGTCCCACTACCGCGCCGTGCTGTCCCGCTACCAGGCCCAGCACGGAGCCCTGTGAGGCTGTCCCCCGCCCCTGCCCGGCGGCCTCACTCAGACTTGCGCCCTGACACCCTCTTCCCTCCCCGCCCTGTGGCCCACCGGCCGGCCAGCTGGGTGCCCAGGGACGTGATGATGCAGATAAATACATTTATATTTTTAAGAAAAAGCGAGCCTCCCCCCCCTCCCTCGCGGGGGCGGGGAGGGTCCTCTGTGTGTGCCCCTGCCACTTCGGGGACCCCATCCTCCCACCGCCTCCGTTAACACATCCTGAATAAATCTTGAGAACCCCAGAGCCAGCTGTTGTGGGGGAGGAGGCAGCTTCCTGGCCCTAGTTCAAGGCCATTGGGTCACACTGGCCGCGGTCTGTGGGCAGGTCTGGGCTTCGGTCCATAGAAGGCAGGAGCTACTGGAAGCGCCTAGAATTGGATCCCCCCACGGGCTGCCGGATGCAGAAGGGGCGACGGTCTGAGAGGAATGAAGCGACTGCCTTTATTGCATAGACCTTTTCAATTGCTTTGAAGATGAGGGTCGGGGGACGCACAAGAGACAGAAGACTGAAGAAAGGAGTTTCCCCGCCCCCACCGGCGGGGGAGGGGTGCGCTGGGAGGAACATTAGTGCAAATCCGAGCGTCCGCCCCGGGGAACCTGCCCCTCCTGGGCTGATTGGCCAGTTAAGTGGAGGCACCGAGACCCGGGCCTTGACTGGCCAATTAACTAAGGCCTCCCCAGCCCGTACGTGCCAGGTCCCGTCATTGGACAACGCGTAAGACAGTCTCCGCCCTCAGCGGACCTGGCCTCCCACGAGCCGGAAGCGAGGGTCTGGACCGCGCCCCGCCCTCATTGGTCAGGCACTACCCTCGGGGCCTGCCGGTTAGTCGGTGACCGGGATGACACCGACCCCCTGGAGTTAGGGCCACACTCCGTCCAACATTACCTCTGGTCCCCCGGGGGCGCGCAATCCTGAGACGGGGCAGGGATTCCTGCCTATGGGGCCTGCGCCCTTCGCCCTGCCGCTAGCAGCTAGGCCACGCCCCTAGGCCAGGCCCCGCCTCCTCGGAATGTCGGCCCCGCCCCTGGCGGGCTGCAAGCTTCGTTAGGTTCAGGGCTCCCGACTGCGGCGGCGGCCGGGAGGCCCAGTGAGCAGTGTCCCGAGGCCTGGGTGCACCTGCGCCTGCAGCGGCCCATACTCCACCTGCTCTCCGTCCACAGTGAGCACGCCGCGAGGCGTGAGAGGCTCGAGGCGGAAGGCACGGGCCGCGGCATAGCCCAGCTGCGGACAGCCCAGGCTGAAGTGGCTGCCCCGCTCCATGGCCAGAAAAAGGCGCAGTAGCGCCGCACGCGAGATGCCAGCACGCACCCAGCACAGGTGCACCAGGCCGTCGTCAAAGCGCGCATGGGGGGCTGCCACCAGGTCAGCCCCCAGGTGGCTGGGTGAGATGGCCAACATGAGTACAAAGTCGCCCTCCAGTGTCACCCAGCCCGGGGGCAGTGGGGTGCCCAGAGGAGGGAGAAGGTGGTCAGGTGGGCCCCTGGCAGAAGTGGCTCCCGGGGCAGCTCCCGGGACATCAGGGGTGGGAGGTGCGAGACCAGAGGAGGCTGTCGTTTCTGGGACCCCCTCTGTGACGGGTGACAGTAAAGCCTTAGGGGAGCTAGGTGGTGAGGGCAGCAGCGGGTCTGGGGACAGTGGGGCATCTCCAGCCCCACCCCAGTCCCCAGCCAACTCTGGGCCCCCGCCATTGAGGGACAGGATGGGCAGGGGCTCAGGTGAGCCTGGCGAGGTCAGGGCAGGCTGGGGCAGGGGCAGAGGCAGGTCAGACACCGAGCGATGCAGGGGTGAGTGCGCCACAGGTGGGGCCGGTGCTGGCGCTGGGGCCGGGGCAGGGGCCAGGGTCAGCTCTGACTTGGCACGGGGTAGGCCTCGGGCAGGGGCGGGAGAGGCAGGCTCTACAGCAGCGGGGAGGTAGGAGAGGCGTCCGCGGTAGGTGTGCAGGGTGGCAAGGCCCAGCACCGTGCCCAGTGTGAAGCGGGCGCTTCCCAGGGCCCTGAAGCGCTCGCTCTGGATGTCCACGTCTGACACGAAGCCCCAGGCAACGGCCAGGAAGGAGAAACAGCGGGAGCCTGAGGCCAGCGTCACCGAGAGCAGGTCCAATGGGCGGCTGCCCCCCCGGCACAGCAACAGCGAGCAGTTGAGCAGCAGGTCGACACCCAGGGCAGGTTCAAACCTTCACAGCCAGAGACGGGCGAACACCGGCGGGGAAAGAGTAAATGGGGTGGCATGAGAGACCCAGAGCACAGGGTGGCGGAGAAAGACGCGGAAAGTGGGCACGCAGACAGCAGGGGGACCATGTGGCTGCCTCTGGATGGACTCTTCTTACTGAGCCGGGTTCCCTGTCTGCTCCCTCATCTGTGAAGCATTCGCTCAGTGTCCCTGTGTGTGGCAGGCACCGTTCTGGGCACAAGGGACACAGCTGGGAACGGACAGGCAGACGTGTCTGGGGCAGAGGGGCAGTGTGGGGAGCATCCCAGCCAGGACTGATCAACCTGACGGACCACAGAGCACCTGGGGGAGATGTAGGGACAGACGTGCCAGGTTGCGGGAGGGCTCACCCCTCCCCTTGCAGTGCTGGGCTGGTGGAGGCAGGACCCCACCTACCCCCCATGCTGGTTCACAGCTCCAGCCAGGGCGTTGCCCGAGCCACAGGGGAGGATGCCCACGGGTGTCTTCACAGCTTCTTCCCAGTCAGGGCGGTCTAGGAGTCCGTTCAGCACCTACAGGGTGGGACAGCGGCCACTTGGGTCCTGGTCCCAGGGCCAGGCTCCAGCGTCCCCCAGCGCTCAGGCAGGGTGCCCCTGCCCTACCTCGAACAACAGCCCGTCTCCCGAGACTGTGACGATGCCATCCCACTCACTCAGGTTCAGCCCCTGCACCAGCTCCCGGGCGTGGTTCTGCCGTTCTGATGTGGGGAACCAGGAGGTGAGTCAGGCTGTTCCACTCTGCCCCGCCACCACGACCCTAGCCCCCTCCGAGCCCCTACTTCCAGCCTGCCATGGCCCTTACCAGTCCGGATGAGGTTGAAGGACAGCCCGGCTTCAGAAATCATGGGCAGCACGTGGTTCTTACACCACTGCCAGGCCAGACCCCGCCCCCCAAACGGATTGACCAATAGGAGCAATCGGGGTGGCTTCGGCAGCAGCTCGGGGGTGATTTCTGCAAAGAGAGGGGAAGGAGTCTACAGAGGCCACAGACCCAGGCCCCTCACCTCAGAAGGCGGAAGTGCAAACAGCCCCTAGTGGAGGGCTGGCACAGCCGCCTGCTGGGAACTGTTTTTCTCCTGGGCTTCCCAGTGTGCAGCCCCGCCCCCCTCTCCCAGGGGCCGAGACAAAGGCAAGGCTTGGGAGGCTAATCCCAGTGCCCTTTGAACCCACGGGTAGCAGGAGGGAGGAAAGCTGTGGGTTCCACTTTCTTTATCCTCAAACTCCTGGAATCCAGGATCCGGTTACTACCCTGTGCAAGGCTCCCTCACTGTCACCAGTGGGGCCTCCAGCCAGCCAGCGGGATCCTGGAAGACCAAGGAAGACTCCCCAGATGTGGACCCTTGAACCTTAACCTTCTTGGGCCAACTGAGGAACCTGGGTGGGGCTCCGGCAAGAGCCTTCTCCGACTACCTGTCCCGGCACCACAGGCTGGATTAGATGCTGCCTCAGGGCTCCTGGGACGTCCTAGGGGACTTCTGTGGGGGCCTGTCACCCTGGGTGGTGACTAATCGTGTCTCAGTCTGCTGCTCTCACCAGACGGGGAGCCTCTGACTCATCTGTGTGGTCAGGGCCCGTGGAAGCGGGGGAGGGGACAGAGAGGAAAATCTAGGAGAGTAGCCCACACCAATCATTCTTCTCTGCCTGTGGTTTCTCTTCCTTCTGTAGCCCATCCCTGTGCGTCTACCACTCTTTCAATATGGACTGAGAGAGACAAGCCACAGACAGACACACAGGAGAGAAGAGACAGAGGTGTCCACACAGGGAAATCCACACAGACGCCGGGGTGGCCCTAGGGGAGAGCGGCTGTGTAGTGCCTCACCCCTGTCCCCCGGCAGTGGCAGTCCACGGAGCAGACACATGAGCGCAATGGCCCAGCGCTGGGCCTCAGCGCGGTTCTCCTCGTAGGTGGCTGCCCCGTCGGCCCGAAAGGTGCGGGCGGCTCTCCGCTGGCCCCCGAGGCGGCCCCCGTGCCGGCCCTGCGGGTAGGTGTAGACGCAGAAGTAGGCCGCCTGGTCTGTGGGGCTGCGGCTCCGCAGGGTGCAACAGCCTGACACCTCGGCCAGGGGGACGAGGCCGCCCCGGGGGCGGGCTTCGGGCTTCGGGCGCAGCCGCTGTATGTGCAGGGCCTGCGGGGTGAGAGTGAGGGCCAGGCGGGAGCCCCGGGCCGGGTAGGAGCCGAACTCGCCATGCAGGAGCGGGGTGCTTGCGGCCAATGGCAGTGGTGGTGGGGGGGCCATGGCCTCGGCCCTGTCCAGGGCGCTTCTAGGCCTGTGGCCCCAGCTCCAGGTCAGCTCCTGGTCTGGCCTCTGTGGGGAGGGAGGAGGGCAGGAGTCAGAGTCCAAGACCCCTGTGGCAGGTAGAGAGAAGCAGAGGGAGGGCCTGTGGACAGGAGACAACAAGGGGCGGGGACAGGCGAGATGGGAGCATCAGAGACAGACAGGCTCAGACAAGTGTGGGGAGACCCTGAGGACACAGGGCAGAAGCCCATTGTACAGGAAGGCTGGCATCCTGGAGGGTGGACAGCCAGGCATGCAAATGTACATTCATTTATCCCCCAAATAATTACTCACTACCCTCTATGTGCCAATCACAGTGCTAGGCCCAGCAAACACAGCAGGGAACAAAGCAGACAAAAATCCCTGCCTTTGTGGGTTCATATTCTCCCGGAAGACAGAAAAGAGAAAGAAGTCAAATAGTGTGTTGGATAATAAGGGCTTTGGAGAAGTAGAAAGCAGAGGAGAGAGAGCTGGATAGTGGAGATATGCAGAGACAGAGAACACAACACACACACACACATACGGTTATCTCCAGATGGAAAACGTTACACAAAACAGACATTCAGACACAGAGAGAGGGATGAAGTCTAAGAGCCAGAGGAACTCCAAGAGGAACAACCAGCTTTGATGAGATGAAACCCAGGATGAGGAGAGATACTTAGGAGAGTCAGAGTTTAGGGACTCCAGGAGGTCCTCTGAGGGTCAGAAAGACAAAGGACAGAAAGAGCAGAAAGGAGGGGCAGGAGGGAGGGGCGTAGACAGCTGGAGAGATCAAGAAAGGGATGTGACATGGAGGAACTAAGTAGAGTTACAGGAGTCACACGCAGGCGCCTGCGAGGGACAGGGGCCAAGAGCAGTACCCCAAGCACTGACCTGGGCGTCTGGCCGCCTGCTCTCCAGGGAAGGGGTGGGAGCCGGGCCTGAGGTCCCCTCCCGGGAGGCCTTCCCCCTGCCCTCTGCCCAGCTTCTGCCTCCTTCCTGCTCACCTTTGTTCCCCACCACCCCGCCCACCCAGCCAGCTGCCAGTCCTGTCCCTCACCTTCCCTGGCCCAGTACTGCCCCAGACTCACCCGGATCTCTGGACTCACCCTCAGGAGTCACCTCTGCCCCCTGCCCCGGGCAGCTCCCTCGGCCCCGCCCCTAAATTTGCACTGACCAGCGCCCCCATCCCTGAGCTCAAATCAGGCTTAGATACACAGAGTCCTAGATCTCCTCCAGTACTGGGCCTGAGCCTGTCCCTAGGTCCTCAAGTCTCTGGCCTGGTCTCCATTCTCTCTACCCACCCTGGTCCCCCAGACCTGGGCCTGGGTCTCCATCCAAAGGTCCCCCCCAACCCCAATCCATTATTCTGAGTCTCTGTTTCCGGTTCCTCCGGTTTGGGTTCTGCATCCCCACCCCATTTCCAGAACCCAGTCCCAGACCTGGGTTTCCATTCCTGGATCCCTCAGTCCCGGTTTTGGTTCTCCATCTCCATCCCACACCCTGGTACCCCAGTCCCGGCCTGCGTCTCCGTTCCTCTTGGTCCCGCGGTCCCCCAGACTCGGGTCCCTGACCCTACCCCCGCACCCTCCTCACACGCCGAGTCCTCCTCCAGGCGGCCCCTCAAGTCAGCACCAACCGCCCCCATCAGACCCAGGGGTGGGGGGGGAGGGTGTGCATCCGCTCAGCCAATGGGCGCGCGGCCGGCGTGAGCCGCGCCAGTGAGGGCGCGCGAGGGGCGGGGCCGGCCAGCTCGCGAGCTTGGCGCAGGGGGCCAGCCGAGGGAGGGCTTGAGAACTGGGCGGGGCATCGCGCTTCGCGAGATCGGCTGCCATAGTAAGTGAGGGCACACGCGCAGCAGAAGCGGCGTCACGATCCTACAGTCAGCGCTGCTGACGCCATTTTTGTGGAGGGCAAGTGGTAGCCCTGCCCCATCCATTGAGTTTTTTGAAAGAAAAGAGGCAGGAGGGAGGAGATCTTCAGCGGATCCTAACACAGGTAACCAAGACCCAGAGCTATGCAGATGGAGTTAGTAAAAGAGACCCAGAAAAGCAGAGTTAGAGGCAGTAAGAGACTTAGAGAGTGCTGCCTGTTTGTTTAGATAGTTACAGGAAGTCAGAGATCTATACAAAGAGACAAAGACAATAGAATTGAGACTATGCAAAGTTAAGGACACAAGAAAACCCAGAAAATGATGGACACAGAGATGGAGACCGATACTCCTGGCTCATTATTCACCAATTCTTTACCTTGGACTCAAACCAGAGTGGAGGCAGCATGACATGGACTTCTGCCCAGCGAATGACCCAGTAACATGGCAAGACAGAGAAACAAGGAGAGAGATGGGGAGGAAGAGTATCTGAGAGAGACTTCTAGCTTAGGAGTGAGGGAGGAAGACGATGCTGGAGGACCAGAGCCTGAGAGGAAGGCAACCTGGGAGACAGAAAGCAAGAATGTTGACAGGAAGACACAGAGAGGGAAAGACATAGTGAAAGCGGAAAGAAAGCAAGGCGAGAATAGTATCAGGAGACCAAGAAACAGAATCGTAGAAAGACACATGCAGAAAGAGACAAGGACAGAGTTTGCTAGAAAGCGATGAATGGAGGACTTTCTTTTATTGTCAACACACCTTGTTTAACCCAGAGTAGCAACAGTACCCGATAATATATGCCAAAGAAATACCCAGAAAGGGGGGGGTGGGTGGAATGGGGACAGAAACCCAGGAAGAAGGAGAGACAGGGAAACGCACACCTTAGTTTGGGAGAAAGAAAAGCAGGCACACCACCAGACCGACGAAGAGCCTGGGACTCAAAGATAGGGACCAAGTCACTAAGGCAAAGGAACAGAGACAAGGAGGAAATTGTGTCCCATGGTGTGGTGAACTTAACCTTCAGAGGGACCCCTTACCTGGTCCTGCTGCTCCTCTGCTTCAAGGTTTCCATTCATCTGCTGGCCCTTGCTGTGTTACCACATCAGCAAGACCCTGGTCCTGGGCGGCAGGCCATGAGAGGGTGGTATGGGCAAGGAGTGAGGCCTCACGGTCCGGGCTTGGCCTTTGGTTCTGTGGAGGACAGGTGAATAAGTAGGAGCATCAGGGGCAGACTGTAGGCTGGGCTGGATGTGCTGGGAGGCCAAAGGGGCAGGGCTTCCCTGAGGAAAGAAAAAAGAGGGGACAGGTCAGCTTCAAGCTGCTCCAGCCAGTCCATCTGGTCCTACCCAAGAAGGGCTAACAAGGAGTGGAGGCTAATTTGTATTGAGCACTTACATGCAAAGCATTGTTCTGAGGATTTATATTAACTTATGTAAAGCTGGAAAATACCCTATGTGCCAAGTCTATTATCCCCTTTTTGCGGATAAGAGAAGTAAGGCACAGAGAGGTTAAGTGACTTGCCCAAGGTCACACTGTTGTTAGTACTTAGCATGGCCAGGATTTGAATTTGGTTACAGCAGACAAGACCCCATCTCACCATCTATGTCTGTGCTTCTCCCCGAATCTCCATCTTCCCTTACTTTCTAGGTCTCCCTGTCAACCCCTGAGTCTCCATTTCCCTCACTCTGTGTCTCTGTCCACTCCCCCTCAGGGCCTCCAATCCTCCTCCCCTCTGAATCTTTATCTCCTTCTTTCAGGAGGCTTTCACCCAATCCCTCTCCACCCCACACCCCAAGCCTGGGGCTTCAGTGCGCCTCCTTCACATTCCAATACCGTGCAAAGCCCTCACACAGAGTCTGTTGGACCACTCGAAGAGAGCCGGCAAGGAAAAGCAGCCCCAAAGTGGTAGAGGCTGGGGAGGGGTCAGAGAAGGGGCAGGGGTAAAAGACGAATATAAAAATTGGAAATAGGAGATGCTCTAGACTGGGCTGCAGCAAGAAGATTTCGGGTTAGATCTCAGGTAGGACTTCCCGAGCAGCGGCTGCGCCTCGGAAGCGCCGCAGGAGATAAGAGAGGTGAGTCTGATAAGGAAATGCCTGAAGCGTGGGGTCAGAGGTTTCCCGAGGTCCTGACAGGCCCCGCCAGCTCCGCCTCCTCACCTCCAATACGCGGCTGGCCGGGTCCTCCAGGAGCCACAGAGAGGCCGGCCGCGTCGGGCCAGAGCGTCACCGTGAGACGCGACCTCCCAGCGCCGCGCGACATCTCTCTAGCTCCCAGAACCCTTTCTTCCGGAAGACTATCGAGAGCAGGGGTTGGGTAGGGCCAGAGAGGCCCCTCCCCCCAACACCCCACGCCTCCCCGCCGTCCTTGACGTAGCGCTTGTTCCCGGTGGGTTGTTCGTCCACTTATTCCGGAATCGCCCATTCGGTCACTCTGTGATTCGCCATAGAGAGGCCCGACTCGAGTAGAGCGCCGCGTCGCGCCTGTGACGTCACGTAGGCGCCACTTGCTGAAGGCTTTCCCCGCCCACCCCGATAGTGTTCTCTCTTTCCGGACCTGGCTAAGCAGGAGGCGCCATCATGGTGAGTGTGCTTTGAGATGCTCCCGGTTCGACTATCCGCCGCCATCCGTCGCGGTCTTAGGCTGGGGGAGTCCAGGAGGGGTGCAGAGATGTCAGGGCAGTTCGAAGGGGGAGACTCCCGCGGTGGGGGGGGGATTATTTTGGGAGCTCGAAGACCAGGGATGGGTCAGACTTACCGGCCTCCGGCCCCTCCCGTCCTCATTTATTATTAAAGCTCCAATTGAGTAGATGACCAAATGGAGGCGCAAGGAGGTTAAGTGATGTGACCGGGGTCGCAATGCCAGGAAGTGGCAGAGCCGGCATTCGGACCCTGGCGTAGGACCCACATGCATGCTTGACCTCTTGTCTTTTTGTCTTCTCCACCCCGACCTGTCGCTCCCCTGGCCTGGAACGTTGGGTTCTGGGCGGGGCGGGGGTGGGGTGGGGTGGGGAGAGCTGGCCACCGTCCAGTGCCCCGGTTTTGCAGCCGTGCTCCCCGTCCAGCCTGTGATCTTGCTTTTTCTTGGCTGTGACCCCAGTAACTCGGTCTGTCGCGCGTCGCGGATGTGCGTTTGGGAAGAAGTCGTAGGAAGCACGCATCAAAGGTTACTGCGTGCGTGAAGTGTTGGAGAAGAGGGAGCTAGGAATAATGCCGTAGTTCTTCACAGCTCCTGGCACGGCCTGTTAGAGACCCTCAGGACAGCAGCCGGGGTCTGGGGGAAACCGTGGCTTCCTCTTCGGTTTTCTCAGCGCAAGTGGGAAACGGCTGCATAAGGCTGCTGGGGTCAGGCAGGTTGTGCGCGGGAGGTTCTGGTGCTAGTTCTGCATGGAGTAAGTTGCAAATAAAGGTTCTTTGCTGTATTTTTAGGGAGGGTCCGTCCTTGGCCTCTATTACCGGCAAACACACCTTCTAAACAGTGAAAATTTCTGAGTCGACGCATCTTCTCTGTTAAAGCTTTTCAGGGTGCCGTGTGCCGTCTGCCGAAGGCTTTGCGTGTAGCATTCCTATATATTTTTTTAAGTTGGGGTCATTTGAGGCTCAAGATCTTTTTCAGGTCTCCTCGGGGTGGGCCCGGGGTTTGTTGTCCCTTCAGAGACCGGGGCCCCGGCTCTTCCTCGGGGATGGGTAATGCAGTCGTTCTGCGGCGGTGAGTGAGCTGCTAGGTCAGGTGTGGGTCCGTGGTCTCTCCTTAACTCTGCAGGGGGTCGACATCCGTCACAACAAGGACCGAAAGGTTCGGCGCAAAGAGCCCAAGAGCCAGGACATCTACCTGAGGCTGTTGGTCAAGGTGAGGCTGAGGCCTGAGAGCCTTAGGCAGGGCTGCCCAGAACTGCAGCTTCCAGGACCAGCATTCGGGGCCCCAGGCCGTTCCCGGGCCCTGCGGGGCAGGCGCGCATCCGTGGTTCTGCCCAAGGCTTCTGGGGTTCAGCGTTTTCAGCCTCTGGGGAGTGGGGAGGGGTTTGGGGGGCTCCCTTGGGCTCAGTGGGGCGGGGGAAAAGACGTAAAAACCTCGTCAGGCCAAACCATGCTGTTTTGTCTTTCGGTTGAAGGTTGGGGGGTATGTGAGCCACCCTGGGTTTCCATTCTTTCTCGCTCCTCCAGTTGTACAGGTTTCTGGCCAGACGAACCAACTCCACCTTTAACCAAGTCGTGTTGAAGAGGTTGTTCATGAGTCGCACCAACCGGCCGCCTCTGTCCCTGTCCCGGATGGTGAGGGGCTGATTTGGGGAACGACCGGATTATGTCTTAGAGCTGGGGTGGGGGCGGTTGGGGGCCTGGCCGTCAGCTGGTTGACTTCACCCCGTGGTGGGCACACCCTTGGCCCTGGGGTTGTAGCTGAACAGCGGTGGGTCTGTGAGTGGCTTGGGCTCGTCTCATTGTGAAGTGGGGGTGGCCGCGGTGGCTTCGCCCTGTGGGTCAGGCCTTACATGTCCCAAGCGCTCTCGAAGGAGAGCTCTGTTGAAGGCTCTGTGCTTGCATTGTGTCTCCAGGGTTTTTCCCTGGCTGGACCTGAGGTCAGGCCTCTGCTGGCTGAGAGGCGAGGCGCGGGTGGCTTTATCCCCTTCAGGGCCCAACAGTCTCTGTCCTCGGGATGCGTGTCCAGTGGGGTTGGATTTAAACGCCAGAAGGAGCTTCCTCAGTGTGCGTTTGTCCTCCCCCACCAAAGATCCGGAAGATGAAGCTGCCCGGCCGGGAAAACAAAACCGCTGTGGTTGTAGGGACCATAACCGACGACGTGCGGGTCCAGGAGGTGCCCAAACTGAAGGTGAGTGTGGAGGGGGCGCGGGGTCATGGTGGGTGGGCTGGCGCCCAGACCTGGCTCGTGTCCTCGCTCTGCTGATGATCTGTCACCGGTGCCACGAGGCTTGTGATGCCTTCCCAGTCCCCTCTCTTCTCTGGGTGAGGCAGGCGTCACACCTACTGGTCTGGGTGGCTTTTAGGATTGAAGGGGGATTGTCCTTGGCATTAGCCATGGTGGGTGTCCCCGGGCAAGAGCCTTCTGGGTCCCTCCCTAATGGTGCTTGCTGGTGCTTAAGCCTTACAGCCTGGCTTCACATCTAGATTTCTTGGCCACTCGGTGGCCTGGGTCTTTTTAATTTCTGTTTCCTTATCCGTAATAAGTTCAGGTTGTTGTGGTCTTAAGGGAGGTTTTGGACGTAAACTGTTAAGAATTGCTGTTGTCTTAACTAGGGAAGCTTTCCCTCGTGGCGGTCTTACTGGGCTCCGCAAGCATCTAGATGCCTCTGCTGGGCCAGAGCCGTGGAGAAGAAGGCCCCGCAGTCCCTGGGTGGCTGTACGGGGTGGGGGTTCTGACCGTGCCTGTCCCGTGTGTCCCCCAGGTGTGCGCGCTGCGTGTGAGCAGCCGTGCCCGGAGCCGCATCCTCAAAGCTGGAGGCAAGATCCTCACCTTTGACCAGTTGGCCCTGGACTCCCCCAAGGGCTGTGGCACCGTCTTGCTGTCTGGTGAGTGATGTTCAGTGGCTCCCATGGCGACTTCTTGCATTTGGGTCCCTGGCTGATCCCATCTTCCCCTCCCAGGGCCACGCAAGGGCCGAGAGGTGTACAGGCATTTTGGCAAGGCTCCCGGAACCCCACATAGCCACACCAAGTGAGTACACCCAGCCCTGCTGTCTGGGCCTTGCCATGCTTCCGGTCCCTTCTGTTTCTCACCCCGGTCCAGCTGCAGCCCTCCCGGGAACTCCCCCACCTCGTTTTCCCCACTTTGTCCTCAAGCTGTTACTCCCCGTTGCTGAGAACTCTGCCCGGCCAGCCCTAGAAGCGCAGCGTTGGGGGCTGTGCCAGGCTGGAGTCTGCGTCTCCCCGCTCCTTCTTGCCCTGCTCGGCTTTTCCAGCAACCTGCTCAGTGTCCCTTCCCCGCTCCTTCTGATGTCCCTGTGCTGCTCTGTGAGAGCGAGCCACGCGCTGCTCAGGGCTTCCTCAGCGTTCGAGCCCAGCGGGGCCGCACTCTCACCCTCTTTTCCCTCCCCGCAGACCCTACGTGAGATCCAAGGGCCGGAAGTTCGAGCGCGCCAGAGGCCGGAGGGCCAGCCGAGGCTACAAAAACTAACCCCAGATCCTGCGTTGTTATTAAAGATTTTGAATTCTGATGGTCCTCTGTGTGTTTCTGGGGGACGGTAGGGGATTGGAGTGAATGGGAGCGGATTGGAGCCTTCGGGGTGGACCGAGTGGGTGCCCATCTCCATGGAGACCAACCAGCCAAGGAGAAGCCCTTCCGTCTGCTGAGCGGAGTCCCGCTCTCCCTGCAGACGCCCTCTTGTGGCTATGATGCGTGCTTGTCGATCTTGCGCTGTGGGACACTCTAGGGCCTCCTTACGGCCAAAGTCCCGCCCCCTTAATAAGCTAGGTGACAGGTGTTTCCGAACCTGTTACCTCGCCCGGATTAGCTACACCTGCTGCTGTGGGCTAGGGATGGTGGGCGGGGCATGGGCCGGGAAGTACAGAGGGGTTGGGACTGGTGGGGGAGGGGTACATGGGAACAGGTGAGTTGCTCCCCTTTTCCCCCCTTGAGTCTGGCAGGCCATTGGGCCCTGGGCCAGTAACCTGACGATTGTGTTCCCTGTGTTAGGGCCTTCCCGTACCTGCACAGGAGGCCCTCCTCTGTTTACACAAGGGGCTGGGTTCCCCGGATCCCAGGCTAAAACCTGAGAATGAGGCCAGACGCAGGAAGAACAGAAGAAATAAGAGCAGGAGGTCTCCAGGCCCCCGTATTCTGACCTCTGAAAAGGCAAGACGAGGGAAAGGGGATGGAGGACGGAAATGTTGGAGCTGGATGGGCTGAGAGGGAGTCCTGCTTTTATTCCTCTTCTCTTTGTAGGCCTTTTCGCTGTGGTGTGGAGGAAGGAAGCTGCCTGGGTGTGCGATTGGAAGGAGGGGCTGCTGGTTTGTGGGGATCGGGTCCACAGGCCAGAGGTTGGGTCAGGAGCCTCCAAGGTGGTCCTTGGCCAGGAACAGGTGGATGGTCAGCTAGCAGGAGATCGTGGGATTCAGGCAGAAACCCAGACAGCTCAGCTCCGCCAGGCATCAGCGTAGATCAGAGGACAGCCCAAGATAATTCTGGCTGGGAGACTGGCGGGGGCGGCCAGTCCAAGGAAGAGGGGCAAGTCAGGCCCTCCAGCTAGAAGGGCCGCTGAGGTCATGGGCAGGTCCCATGGTGGTGCAAGCCCCCATTGAGTGTATCCTCCACCGGAGCAGCCCAAGTAGGGGTGACGCCCCAGGGGTCCCCAAGCGACAGAGACCGAGACCTCATTTCTGGTGAAGGGGGATGCCCAGACTTAGGGCTAGAGCCCGTTCCTCCCAAACCGAGAGAGCAGGTCCAAAGGGGAGGTGCCTGGGATGGTCAGTGAGAGCCAGTGAGCCAGCCACCTGTCGTCAGGAAAGACATTCCGCTGGACACGGCAGGGTGCTCCGCCGGGCGGCTAGGTACCAGCACTGCTAGCAGAAAGCAGTTGGTGTTTGCCAAATAATCAAAAAGACCAGCTGGACAGGGTCAGTTACACGTGGTATCTATCGGTCAAGGGCAGAGAGGCAGCCCACTTCACCTTCAGTCAGGGACCGTCGGGTGCTAGAGACAGGCGGGCAGCCTGCGGCTGTTGCCTGGAGATGGCTGGCCGCTCAGCCAGACCTCTGGTCAGGCCAGCTGGCCCTTCGGCCTGACGGAGACTGATCCAGCGAACGGGTCCGTTGGGGCCTCTAGACCCCGAGACAGCTGGTAGAAGTTCAGATGGCCAGCCTGTCACTGTGGCGGCTGGAGGCAGGCGACTAGTCAGTCTGATCTGAGCAGCGCATGCCCTGAGCTGTGTGATCATCAGGACGGGGAGCTGGGGACGCAGGGGACTTAACGGAGCGACCCTGGAAGCCTCAGCCGGCCACATAACATCTACCTGGCAGGAGACCCCCAGATGGTTGGTGTCCAGAGACGGCCGAACCCTCAGCCAGCCGGCCTCACGGTCCTCCCGCACGAGCAGCCCAATGGCAGCATCGCAGTTGGCGGCGCTGGAAGGAGAGGAGTCCGGGGCAGGGGCACCGCCCTTGACAGAGGCCAGCCCCGGCTTCCTGTATTCTGAGGGCCAGCGGCTGGCGCTGGAGGCTCTGCTGAGCGAGGGTGTGGAGGCGTTCGAGGCCCGCAGGCAGCGCGAGGGGCTGCGGCCCTTCCTGAGCGGGGAAGAGCTCCAGAGCCTGGTGGCGGCGGCCGAGGACTGGACTGCATCCAAGCAGCCGCCTGGCCGGGCGGCAGAGGGAGCCCCTGCCACCGATCGGGACTCGGGCAGCCTGACCTACTGGCCAGGACATTCAGAGGAGCTGGTGCCCACGCTGCGCCTGGGCTGGCCAGAGGACCTGGCCTGGAAGGGAATCACCCGGGCTCAGCTGTACACTCAGCCCCCCGAAGAGGGCCACCCGCCCCTCAAGGAGCTGGTGCGCCGGGAAATCCAGGCTGCCTGCAAGGTGGGGGTCTCAGGGGGCCTGGTGTCCACTCCCCAGACCCAGACATCCTCACATGCCAGCTCTCAGACCTGGGAGTGGCGCATCCCCTCGAGCCCTGGGCGTCTCACCCTTGCCCTCCTGGGACTCACGAGTCCACGCCTCGCATCCCCCAGGACCCAAGTGTCCACATTCCCCAGACCTCCTCCTTACCCTCTCTCCAAGGCCTGGGTCCCCCGGGGCATTCATGCCCCTTGGACCTAATTATGATCCCTTGGTTTCAGTCACCCACCCCACTGCACCCCACCCCACCCTTAGGATAGGTGTCCATCCTTCCTCCCACAGAGGGCCCAGATGTCTCCCCTACAGCCCCCCGGAGAGCCTCTTCTTTATCTAACAGCGTTGTGCCTGCCAGCTCCCACGCTAAGTGCCTTACGTGGGTTAACATTTATAATCACCAGGAGGGTCCTGGGAGGTTGGGACTTATTATCCCAAGTGAGGAGAGATGGGGAAACTGAGGCACAGGAGGTTAAGTCTCTCACCGGTAAGTGGCCGAGTGGGGATTTGAACCAAGGCTGTCTGGCCCATGGGTCAGGAGTCCTCTCTGCTACATGTTTCTGCCTGCAAGATCCAGGCCCTCAGTGTCCCCTGCCCTGGTCCCCAGAGATCCCCTGGGTGGCCAAGCAGATCATCCCTCCTCCCCCTTCAGGGCACCCCCAAGGACCCAGCCCACTGAGCCCTGGAGCAGGGCCACCATCCAGTGTCACAGCACACGGAGCACCGTGTGCCACTGCAGACACGATTATGATGAATTTTCCAGAAGTAGAGACCTTGGTCTTCGGGAAGGATGGTCTTTTCCTCATTCCCATGCGGGCGCTGTATGCACAGTGGGGGGTCTCTCCCACAGCCCCTCTGAACGTCTCGTCGAGGCCAGGCCTTTAAACTCCCATGCCCAGGACGCCTCAGCCCCCAGGGTCCCCCCTACCCCCTGAACATCTCCGGAGCTCCAAGCTCCATCCACAGCCCCTCTCCCCACTCCCCAGCTAGTGGCCGTGGTCATGGACATCTTCACTGACCCAGACCTGCTTCTGGACCTGGTAGACGCCGCCACACGTCGCTGGGTGCCTGTCTACCTGCTTCTGGACCACCAGCGGCTGCCTGCCTTCCTGACACTGGCCCAGCAGCTGGGGGTGAACCCCTGGGGCACCGAGGTAGGAGCCTGGCGGGAGGGACCTGAGTCCCCATTCTCCTGACGCTAGGGCCAGCCGGTGGCGGGGGTGGGGGGGCAGACCCTTCCACGGCGTCCTAGCTCATCGAGGTGGATGCCCGAGGAGAGTACCGATGCCCACCCATCGCGTTGGGGAAATTAGAGGCTGGTCTTCCCACAGGGTCCCTCTGAGTTAGGGCTATCTCCAAGAGATCCCCGAAACCCAATATTGGTAGCTCTGGAAAAGCTGGGACAGACCTTTCTACAGAGCCATGGGCCACCCAGGTCCTAGCCAGCCTGGAGGGATCCCCCCCTTGACCTGAGCCCTAGGCAGTGAGTGGGGGTGTGCGGGGTTGGCCTGAGTGAGGGTGTACCCCCTCCACTCCAGAACCTAGATATCCGTGTCGTGTGGGGCTGCAGTTTCCAGAGCCGCTGGCGACGGCAGGTGAGCGGCAATGTACGGGAGAAGTTTGTGCTGCTGGACGGCCACAGGGTCATCTCTGGATCCTACAGGTGCGGCTGCCCCCCACCACCACAACCACCACCCGGTGGTGTCCTGTCCCCAACTCTCAGAGAGTAGCTGGCACCCCTTTCCACCAGCCTCACTTTCCTGGTCTGTGAAATGGGTCTAAGCACCCTCACTGGTAGAGGATGGGCATACCAAGGGGCAGAACCCACGTGGGGTCGAGCCAGACCTGCCCAGGGTAGCGGGGGATGGGGGTCTGGCAGTGGCTCCTCCCGCTGGCCAGCCTAGTGACCGGGCCGGGGCTGGGGAGAGGCTGGGGGGAGGGTCATCTCTTCGACACTGTGTCTCCTCATCTGGAAAACAGGGCCCATAGTTTATGTGTGGGTTTCAAAACCAGGACAACCTGGATGGGAGTCCTAGCTCTGCCTTGAGGTAACTCTATCTCTCTAAGCATCTGTAACAAAATAAGAATTGGTAAGCAAGGGACCCGACCCTCATCCTGGCTCGCGTCCCCCTTTCCCTGTGTTTGGGGTCTAGCTCCTGGCTCCTTGTCTTCTTAGCTCTGTGACACACCGGCTCGGTGCCTCCCCCTGCTCCGTATCTGTTTCCCCATCTGGAAAGTGTGGATTAATAACAGCACCTGCCTCATAGGGTGGTCGCGTAGCAGGGAACGGGGTGCGTGGACCCTCAGGTCGGGTGGCCTGGCTTCGAACTGGGGCTCTGCCAGCTCCTGGCTGTGTGATTTTGGGCAACTGACCTCACCTCTCTGTGCCTCCCTTCCCCTTCTACAGATCGGGATGGTACGGTTAGTCCCTCTAGAACAGGGTTTCCTCACATTTGGGGCCAGATAATTCTGTGTTGGGGGTACTTCCTTGGGCATCGTTGGGGGCTGCACTGAATTTCCGGCCTCCACCCTGTAGATGTCGGGAGCACGCCCCTTCCCCTATTAAGACCACCAAAAGTGTCTCCAGACATTGCCAGCTGTCCCCTGCGGGGGGTGCTGATGTGCCCAGCGGATGACCAGCGCTCTCCACTGGCGGTTTTCAATCTGGGGCCTGCCTGTGTTCGGATCACCCGGAGGACTCCCTAAAAACACAGATCTGGGGCGCCTTCGCAGCCCCACCCCCTGGGAATGGGCATTTCCCGCGAGCTCCCTGCCCAACCCCAGTGCTGCCGCTCCGGGGACCACCCTCGGGGGAACCGCTACCCTGGAGACCGGGGCTGTCTCAGAAAGCACCTGCCTTCCCTCCCGGCTTTGTCCGGGGGTTCAAGCGAGATCAAGGTGCCCTGGCACGTAACAGAAGCAGCGCTCCGTGAACGTTAGCGGTTGTTTATTGTCGTTGTTCATTTGAACCATATTTCATCGACTCTAAGGTGCCCCCGACAAAAAGAAGCATCCCGATCGACATGGGAAAAGTTACGCATCTTAGAACCCATGAAATACAGTCGAGGGGTCCAGCCAAACCCTCCGGGCCGTGCTCAGTGGCCTGAGGATGCTTCGCCCCGGGCTCTGGGTGGACAGCCCTGGTAATGGATGAAGCCGGGGCCACACGAGGTTGTCCAGGGCCTCTGGCCATTTAATGGGGGGGATGGGGTGGAGGCGGGGGGCTCGGGGAGCAGCGGAGCCGGGAGACCAGTCCCAGGCCCTGCCCTTCGGGTTGGTCAAAGCAAATGTGGGAGCAGCAGCAGCAGCACGCCCAGAGCCAGGCCGGCGGCAACCCCTTCCGTCCGGCCACCTGCGGGATTGGGGGCCCTGTTACACATGTGGCCGTAGCAGCAGGTGGAGGTGAGCGAGTAGGTGACGCCCATGTAGGTGACAGGCTCCTCGTGGCCGCAGGATGTGGACAGTATGCAGCCTTTGTTGATGATAGGGCCAAGGCCCGGGGCCACCCCGAAGCCCGTGAAGCAGTCCTCATCGTCGCCACAGCGCATGTGGATGCTGGGACACTGCTTGGAGTCGGTCAGCTCACAGAACACACAGTCCTTGGCACCTGTGGTGCCCGGGGGCAGAGCCATTACCAGAAGCAGCAGCCAGCCGAGGCCCATGGTGGCCTGGCGGCAGTGACGGTGCCCAAGCCAGGCCGTGGGCTTCCTGGGCCTCCCGGAACTGCTGGATGATGCTCCTGAGGCCCTCGAGACTTTTGCCCCTGGTCTGGGCCTCCCGGGTCAGCGCACAGAGGGTCCTTGTTTCCCAGCACTCCGTGTCCCTCTCAGGGGCTCCGTCGTGACCGCGGCTCACGAGTCCTTGGGTCTCAGAAGCTTTCCCGGGACAGAGACAAGCCAGCGGCCGCTATCTGACGGCACTCTTTGTGGAGCGGAATGGGGTGACCTCACAGACCCCTCCAGGCTCCCACTGGCCCCTCCAGGGGTGAGGTCACAGGTGGGGGGAGGGGTGTCACAATCTGCAGGCAGACGGGCCTGCCAACCTGCCAGGGAGCGAGGACACGGCCACTCTGCCAAGGTAAGGACGCTTGGACTAACCCTCGCCATCCCTGTGGCTGACACATCTGTTCTCCGGGCACCGGGCCCACTGGGGCACACGACCCGTGGTGAGCCCGTTTTTCCGATGGGCAAACCAAAGCTTGGGAAATGAAGGGAATGTGGCTGAGGTCCCTGGAGGCAGGATTAGAGCCCAGGTGCATTTAATTCCCAAAGGCACCTGCTGTGTGCCTAGACCTTAAAGCCTGGTGCTTTAAATACCAGCACTGTGACCACAGGGACAGTAGGGGACCTGCCCATCATAGCCAGCTGGGCGCGGGCTGGGCACCATACAGGCAGCTCAACCCCTTGTTCTTTCTTTCCAATCTTCCTACATCTTCGCTCCGTATCCCAGATGCAAACTGAGGCACGGAGCCCACACCCCCGGGGCCTACCTCATGCAAGTGTTTAAAGATTTTTTTTTATTTTTATTTTTAATTATTTGTCAGAGAGAGAGAGGGAGAGAGAGCAAGCACAGGCAGACAGAATGGCAGGCAGAGGCAGAGGGAGAAGCAGGCTCCCTGATGAGCAAGGAGCCTGATGCGGGACTCGATCCCAGGACGCTGGGATCATGACCTGAGCTGAAGGCAGCTGCTTAACCGACTGAGCCACCCAGGCGCCCCTCATGCAAGTGTTAATAGAGGCTGTCATTATGTAAGGAGCAGCCCAGTCTGAAGACGGGCCTCGCGGCCATTTAGTCAGAAGACTAATCGCACCTCTTCTCAGAGAGGGAAACTGAGGCACTAATGGCCTCCTTTGCTGGGGATGGGGCAGCGTCCCAGTTTAAGCTCAGGCTGGCTTCCAGATGATCATTAAGGTATCTTAACTCTTGTTGTCACCTTAGTCCTCTGGGTTCGTACCTGGGGGGTTCCCATTCTACAGAGGGGGATGCGGAAGCCAGAGAGGTTGCAGCACATGCCCGAGGTCACACAGCCTGCCCTGGGACTGGGTGGGGACCAGTAATGGGGTCGAGACCGGGCACCCCAGGGGTGACCCGGAGATCCTGACCCCTCACTGCATGCCCCCCAGCTTCACGTGGAGTGACTCTCGTCTGCACCGTGGCCTGGTGACCCTGCTGACCGGTGAGATTGCTGACGCCTTCAGCCGAGAGTTCCGGACACTGTACGCGGCCTCCTGGCCGCTCCCGGCCGCGCCCACCCAGCGCCCCTTCATCAGCACCGTGGGGGGGCTGCGGCTGGCTCACAACCCCCACCGCGTGGCCCGCCGCCGCTCTGTGGCCCCCATGTCACCGCCGCCACCCGACGGTCCACTGGCCCAACGCTTGGCCGCCTGCCGGGTGTTTGAGGGGGACAGGCAGGAGACCCCGGCCGCCCCAGGGCCGGCGCTGAGCGACGTCCTGAGGAGTGTCCAGCGCGTCCAGACCCCCAGCGGCCCCCCGGCCCGGCCCAGCCGTTCCCTGTGGGACCTGAGCCGCCTGTCCCAGCTGTCAGGCTCCAGCGACGGGGACAGCGAGGTGAGAGCTGGTGGTGGGCCTCTGATAAACAAGAGGAAGAGGATGGGGCAGCTGAGGGTCTACTATGTGCTGGGCCCCACGCCGGGGCTGGGGGTGGGGGAAGCGCAACACCCACCCGAGTTCCCGATCCCAGCGACCATTCCCTATAGCCCTACTGCGTGCCGGGCAGGGGAGCGCTGGGTGGTTTCGGGCAGGGACCCCAAGAGAGAAGCACTCTGGGAGCAAACCCTGGCATGACCCACTAATGGGGAGAGCTGAGCAGAGATCTGCCTTCTCGGAACCCTCTGTGTTCTCATCTGGCAAATGGGCGCAACCACTGTCCCCAGTCGCGGTTTGGTGGGAAGGAGGAGTGAGTCAGGGGAGGACGAACTAATGAGAACACTAAGCATTACGATACATCCCCACGGTGGAATTTATTTGTTATTTCTTTCACGAGGTCCTCTTCCCAGGTCAGTGAGGTAATTCCCTTCTCATGCTCCTGGTTACGGACGGGAAAGCTGAGGCTCAGAAGGGTCAAGTAACTTGGCCAAGGTCTATCGTGGGCACTGTGCCACATGCCACAGGGGTGGCTGAATTGGATCTTTGCCACAACCCTCTGAGGTGGATGTTCTTGTGGCTCTCCGACCACCCGTTTCACAGATTAGGAAACTGAGGCACGAGAGATCTGGCCCTTGTGACCTTCCCGGGGCAGCTGTTAAATGCTTTTAAACCCTGGCTTCCCAGATTCAAGTGTCATCAGGGTATTGGGGAGGGCGTGTGGTGAGAGGTCCCTGCGCCCCTCCTCTCAGCTGGTGAGATGCTGGCTTCCCACCGAGCTTGCCTTAATTCTCTGGGACCCTGGGCGGAGCCTTGGTGGCCTCAGCTGTGCAGTGGGCTGTCGAGAGGGTCAGAGCAGAGAGATGAGGGACAAGCAGGCGTCCCCGCCCTGGATGCCAGCAGACCCGTGGTCCCCTTGCTCTGGGAGCTGTGCCCCTCTTGGGCTCAGTTTCCCCATCTGCTACGTGGGAACTAGTGGAGAGCTTTTCCAAGGGTGAGGGAGAAATGTCCCAGGAATTGCCTCCCTCTGTTCCAGCCCAGGGGAGGAGAGGGATGGGCAGGGCCGGGGCAAGGTCCTCACTGCCACTCGGTCTTGAGGCGCCCTCACCCACCATCACCTCCCTTGGCAAATATTTGTTCCCCTGGGGGCAGCTTCTGGCAGCTTCCTGTTCCTCCCCACCCTGAAGCTGCAGGGGGAGCACAGCAGCTGGCCCTCTGAGGGTCTGGGGGCTCCTGGCCTCCTGACTCACTTCCCTTCCCTGCCTTCTCACCTGCCCTGAGAGAGAGAGAGAGACACACACACACACACACACACACACACACACACACACACACACACACACACAGGGACTCAGACCCTGGAGCCTTCTCTCACCTCCCTCTCTTTCCCTCCACAGTTCAAGACGTCCTGGGGCTCCAAGGACACCCCAGCGAAGGCCCTGATGAGGCAGCGGGGCACTGGAGGGGCCCCCAGGGGTGAGACAGAGCCCCGTCCTCTGAGCCGGTCCCAGCCCTGGGGCAGCACCCTGCCCCTCCATCCCGCATGCCGCATCCGCTATCTGTCACCGACCCGAAGGAGGTTTGGTGCGGATACTGCCTCCAAACTCCTGGAACCCCGAGGCGGCCAGCAGCCAGATTGGGCTGCCCAGGCGGGACTCAGGGGGCAGCCGTAATAGAGCCAAAGCCGCACGGGGCCGGCCTGACCAGCAGCTCCAAGCCCCCTGCCTCCGGGTGGTGCCTGGGACAAGGCTTCTGGCGTGGGTGTCTGTCTGGAAAGCAGCAGAAGGGATTTTTTTTTCTCTTTGTTCTAGAACCTGGGCAAGCCCAGTGCTCACCCTAGAGGCCAGTGTCACAGTTTAGGAAATGGGCAGAAAGTCTTGAGGAGCTAAGATCCTAGAACAGTGCATGTCCCACTTGGCCCAGCCAGAACTTCCCTGTGGAGGGAGGGGCCTGGCTGAGTGACCCCCGGCACCCCCCTCCCCCACGTGCTGTGAATTGTGTGGGGTGAAGGTGGGGAGCCCCTGGGACAAAGTGGGGGAGCTTCGGGCACAAACCGTGCTCAGGAGCTCTGGGTAAACAGCTTGGCAGGGGAGAGGACAGAATCCAACCCAGGGAGCGGGGCTGAACGATGACGGCCTAGAAATTGATGGGGACACAGCTGCCGGGGGGATGGGTCAGGGCCAGGGGCCCTGGGGCTGTTTTGCCGGTGCTAAGGACTGAGTTGCTGGGGGCTCCCTTTCCCTCTGCTCAGAATAAAGCTGCGTGATGGCAGAATCTTGCATTTGCACAGCCTAGCAGAAGACCCAGGAATGCGGTGCTGGCCCCCTCCTCCCTCACACCCCCCAGGCGTCCCCGCCGCAGCGCCCCGGCCCTGGGGGAGGCAGGTGCCCAGCGCTTGCCTCCCCGCAGCACCTTCGCCTCCGGCAGGGGCTTCCGAGTCACCGACCCCACTGGCGTGCGGGGTCGGGGAGAAGACCTCGTCCTCCCCGGAGGCCCTGGCGGCGCGGCGCTTCCCCACCCCCAGCCGCCGCCTCCCTCGCGCGCCCCCTGCCGGTCGACCGCGGCAAGTCACCTCCAGAGCGCAGCGAGAGCCGGGGGCAGGAGCACCGCGTTTATTCTCAGAGTCACGGGTTGGGGGCCTCGGAGGCTTCGGGGGGGCTGGGGCTGGGATCGGGGTCCGGGCTGGCGTCGTCGGGCACGTCCCAGGGGAAGGTGGGCAGTCCCCGCATCTGCTCGCGGTAGACACGGTCGAAGGCTTCGCTCTGCGCCACCGTGAAGTGGTTTTTCCAGTCGCCGCACACCCCTGGAGGGTGGGGGGGGGAGGGCGAGGTGAGGAACATGGGAACCTTTCCCGCCCCTGACATGCCAGCACCCCTTTCCCCACCTCCGGGCCTTTGCCAGAAGCACCTCCCCACCCCCTTCATCTCCACGTTGCCCCTTTACCTCCTACGGTGGCCGCCTCTGTCTCCAGTCATCTGGCCAGACCCCTGGGCACCCTTCTTGCGCCCTCCCTCCCTCAGCTCCTCCCATCCTATTTGTCCCTCTGGTAGACCTGTTGCCTTCCTGGTTTTCCCCTGACCCCTTAAAGCTCTCTGCCCAGAACATCCATCTGCCTCCCCACCCAGCATTCCTGCCCCGGTGTCACCTGTGTGACTGTGTCACTATGACCCATCCCTCACCTCCCTGTTTAGAACAGGGCTTTCTCACCCCAGGGCTCCTGCAACCCCTGCACTACCTCCATTGTGGCTCTGACAGTGGGAATGAAAGCTTTCCCACACTCGGTGCCAGGGGACCTGCTGAAGGGCTGCCCTGGGTTCATGGGGTTCACTCCTTAACACTCGCAACAGCTGAGCAGGCAAGGGGTGGGAACTCTGCCCCTTCCATGTGCCCAGACAGGTGCGGGGATCCCTCCGACCCTCACGTTTCTCACTTTGTCATGGGGCTTTAACCTGGAATCCAGGGGCCAATGTCATTTGGATCGTGGTATTTTGAATCTTAGCAAGTGTACACCCCACATACTACACGAGGACCCTGGTGAGGTCTGGGGGGCTCACTGTGGAGGCTGAATAATCACCACCCCAGATGTTGACCTGTCCTAGTCTTCGGAACCCGTGCCTATGTGACCTTGCATGGCAAAAGGAAGTTTGCCGGTGTCATTGTTAAAGACCTGGAGGTAGGGGGAGGATCCTGGGTCATCCATGTAACCCCCATTTAGCCTCCAGGTGAGAGGCTCCGAGTCAGTCCTCGCGAAGACTCTGGATAGCCTCAAAGAGTGTGAGTGTGCCCGGCCCCAGGCTAAGCCCTGGGTGGGGGGGGGCGTCAGTCCTGCGTCCACAGTGACGCTGTGAAGGTCATTCTGTTTGGAGCAACCCCAAGTTTCAGTGGGGAAAACTGAGGCCCAGAGAGGTTACGTGACTCGCCCAGGCCACACAGCCAGGCAGTAGCACCCCAGAATTCCCCCCTCCTCACCTTTCCGGAGGAAGGCACCGTGGCGCTGATCCAGCAGGCTGGGGGGCAGCAGAGTGAAGTTGGACATGGCGTTGGCCTTCATCGCTCGGAAAGCTGAGTGTGCCACCACGGAGCCCAGCGCCTCCTCACCCAGCGGCCGTCCCAGGAATTGGCAGATGCGCTGCACGGAGCCATGGAGATCCTGCAGGTAGGGGAGAGGGGCCCGGGGGGGGGGGTGGGTGGAGGGAGGTGGGACCCCAGGCAAGGAAGGGCACCAATCAGACTCTGAATCTGGGCATCTGAGTCTCAGCCCAGAGCTGTCTGTGTGACTCTGATGCTTTGCCTCAGTTTCCCCATCTCCAAGCTGAGGGACTGGGCCCTGGTTTCTGAGAGTTTTCACAGTTTGGGGTTTTGGAGGGTTCTGTGGGCAGGAGAGAAGGGGCGGGGGGTGGGATGGAGGTTACAGCATGGTGCAGAGGTCAGTCGGACACCTTACGCCAAATCACCTTCACTTTGGTTAGAAGTGAGAGTCAGCCTGCCTGTACCCCGAATTTACACTCCCTGCCAGGTCCCCATCCTGGAACAGTGGCCTCCTTGAGCCAGTCCCAGGCCAGCCTCCCATCCCTCTGTCTCCCCTGCTCCCGTACCCCTGGCGGTCTGTCTCTGCTCCTCCCCTCCTCTGGGCTCTCAGTCCTAGCGCTGGTCAGGTCTGGTCCTCTCCCTATGGACTCCTTGCCCCAGCTTCCTCCCTGGCCTCCCTCTAGGCCGCCACACCCAGAGCTGACCCTACTCCTCCCTGCTCCCAGCCCTCCTATGGCTCCCTAGTGCCCTGGGACAGGAGTCCCAGCCCCCCAGGCCTGACTTTCAAGGACAGAAGTGGTCTGTCCTTCCCTATCCTCTCTTCCCAGACCTTACCATTCCCTGCACTTTCCTTCCTGCAGCCTCGGCATGGCGCTCCCAAGCATGCCCCGTGCCACCCTCCTACACCTGGCAAACCTCCCCACCCAGACCCGGCTCAGATATCCACGCCTCCTGACAATGGCAGCTCAAGTCATGGGGGACTGAACATCTCCTGTGTACCAAGCTCTAGTCCAAGCCTCTCGTGTATATTTGTGCCAACTGTGCCAATAGCCCTGCAGAGAACTGTCCTTACTCCAATTGGTAAACGGAGGCTCAGAGAGGGGAAGACACTTGTCCAAGGTCACACAGCTAGGGAGGAGCTCAAATTTAAGGGCCCAAAGCTGCCGCCTCCCTGCCCCCCTCTATCTTGTTGCCTTCCCTGAAATGCAGCCAGCCTTCTGGTCAGCTCCACCAGCCCCATGGCTCTGATTTTCCAGGTCATTCCTAGTTTCATAACCCTCCATCCCTTTCTTGTCTTGAACCACTGGCGTGTCCCAGAAATTCTAACATGTTGGCAGTTCCTCACACCCAGGGGCACAGCCCAGAAGCTCTGTCAGGCTGCATGGCCCAGTTTTTGGTTTGGAGAATAAAGTTAGATGGAAAAAAAAAAAAAGTGGTTGTGGGGGGCGGGGTTGGTAATGCCGAAATCTTCTCTGGATCTTCCAACATGAAGAGATTTACCAGGGTGGGGAGAAAAAAAAACTCAGGTATGTTGTCAACTCTCTCTAGTTTCCAAAACCCCAGGCTCCTCCTCTATAAAACAGGGGTATTAATAATATTGGGGGAAACCATACAAAATGTGGCCAAATACCGGCAACTTTATGTGGTTTGCACTAATAGATAACTCACCTGTCCATACTTGGCGAGGATTAAATGTGATTAAAACCACATGCGGTATCTGACCCGTGGCCTCGGTCACCTTCAGTGGACACTGGCCGCTACCCTTGCTCTTGTGCAGAACCTAAGCCCTTTTACTTTACAAACTATATTCACACCGTGCGGTACCTTGTTATGCAGTAATAATACGCCAGTGCCCACCGCTGTGGTTCTCACAGCAACCCCAAGAGCCTGCATTTTCCCACCATTTTTTTTTAAGATTTTATTTACTTATTTGAGAGAGAGAGACACAGAGATAGCGACAGAGAGCACAAGCGGGAAGGACAGAGAGAAGCAGGCTCCCTGCTGAGCAGAGAGCCTAATGCAGCAGGGCTCGATCCCAGGACCCTGAGATCATGACCTGAGCCGAAGGCAGATGCTTAGGCCACTGAGCCACCCAGGCCCCCCTTCCCACCATTTTTAAAAAAAGATTTTTATTTGTTTATTTGAGAGAGAGAGAGAGAATGAGCAGTGGGGAGGGGCAGAAGGAGAAGGAGAAGCAGACCCTGCACAGGGAAGGGAGCCCAAGGCGGGGCTCCATCATGACCTGAGCTGAAGGCAGACGCCCAACAGACTGAGGCCCCCAGGCGCCCCCTTTCCCACCCATTTTAAGGACGAGATGTCTAAGACTCTGAGAGATTTAATTTAATTTTTTTTTTTTTAAGTAAGCTCCATGCCCAGCATGGAGAGCAGTGCAGGGCTTGAATTTATGACCCTGAGATCAAGACCCGAGCTGAGATCAAGAGTTGGATGCCCAACTAACTGAGCCACTCAGGCTCCCCAACATTTTAGGGGATTTTTTTTTAAGATTTTATTTATTTATTTGTCAGAGATCACAAGTAGGCAGAGAGTCAGGCAGAGATAGAGAGGAGGAAGCAGGCTCCCTGCTGAGCAGAGAGCCCGATGCGGGACTTGATCCCAGGACCCTGGGATCATGACCTGAGCTGAAGGCAGAGGCTTTAACCCACTGAGCCACCCAGGCTCCCCAATTTTAGGGGATTTTGTAACTGCTTTATAAAAAATGCAGGTGTTTCCCAATCCAAAAAGTACTGACAGAAAGAATACAACACACACCTGAAATGCACATGCAAGAAGGGAACCTATCCGGGGAGCTCAGTGAGGGGGCATGTAACGGGAGCTGCTCAGGTACCCAGCCTCTGGGAACATCTTTGTTAAGAATCTAGAATGGGGCACCTGGGGGCACCTGGGGCCCCATCATTAAGCGTCTGCCTTCGGCTCAGGTGATGATCCCAGGGTCCTGGGATTGAGCCCCACATCGGGCTAACTGCTCAGTGGATAGTCTGCTTCTCCCTCTGCCCCTGCCCCAGGCTCATGCTCGCTCTGTCTCAAATAAAAAAAATCTTTAAAAAAAAAAAAAAAGAAGAAGAATCTAGAATGGTTGGCTGTGTTCGCTGTGGACTATTCCTCTAGAAGCCCAGCATCCTCCTTGCAGCCCAGCAAACCAGTGGGCATTCTGCATGGCACCTTCTTCCGGGAAGCTCTCCCTCATTGCTCCAGCCAGAAGACATTTTCCTCTCCCAGGTGCCTGCTCCAGGGGTGTTTGATGGAGTCCAGACAGGATTCCCATCTAACTCCAAAGGCTGTTTCCTTCCACCAGTCCCCTCTGCCTTTCAGGTCACAGCCATCCCTGAAGCTCACTTCCCACATGTCCCAGTTCTGCATGGCCTCATCTGTCCTATCACCTCCCCTGCTCAGGGCCCATCGCTGGCTTCCACCTACTTAGAGACAAGCCAAGGTCTCCCTGGGCCTCCTGTCTCCCCTCTGCCCACATTTCCACCCCCCATCCCAACTCAGCTCTGGCCACGTGGACTTCTATGCTCCCCTAGGAACACATCAAGCATGCTCTCACCTCAGGGCCTTTGCACTGGTGTTTGGTTCCCACTGCCTGAGACACTTTCCCCCCAGATAGCTCCAGGGCTCTTCCTTCTCCTTCAGATCTTTGCTTAAGTGTTATTTCCCTCTGCCCCTCACCCCCCAGCACAGGCCTCCCTGACCACCGTATTTAAAACTGTGCCCCCACACATTCCTTATCCCCTGCTCATTTCGGGCTTGCCTTTGCTCCTTCACTCTGCTCTTCGGCTACCATTTATCTTATTTATCCGTGCCCACTCTGCGGCTCAGGGCCTCAGGACCCTGCTCCGTTCACCATGGCGCCCCCAGTACCTGGTGCGTTGCACGGAAGTGTAGGCCTTGCCGAAAGGGAAGGGAAGGGAAGTGGCACGAGGAGGGGAGGAGTGGGGGGCGCTGGGCTGGGGTGGGGCGGGGGGCTCACCTGCTGCAGCTCCTCGTAGGTGATAAAAAGGAAGTTCTCTTTGCCCTGCATCCGAATCCAGCCCTTAATATGGTCGAACCAGGAGCCAAACTGCACTGCGGGCGGAGGGATGGGTGGATCAGGGCTGGGCAGTAAGACCACACCAGCCAGAGCTTGGGGCTGGGGCAGGGGGTGTGCCTCACTGGCCCCACGTGGCCCCGGACCTGGCCCCTCAGAGCTGGATGCCTCCCCCAAACCCCCCACATCTGGCCCCCTGAAAACCCCTGTATCCCCATCTCTCTGTTTCTGTCCCTTTTCTGCATCTCTGTCTCTGTTTCTCTCCTCTCTGTATCTATGTATCTGTCTATATCCTCCTCTCTGTTCCCCTGTCTCCTTCGCTGTAACACCTGGGATCTCTGCCTCCCTCTCCTTCATACCCCTCTCCACCCCCTTCCTGTCTGGGTGACCAAGGGGCACCTCCTCACCTCACTTTGCCCCAGTCCTCACCTTCGCCTTTGAGAAAGTTCTGCAGGAACTGGTCAGGCGTGCCAGGGTCCTTCAATTGCCCAGCGATCTTGGAGTAATGGTAGAGAGAGACCACCACATCCCGGGGGTTCCGGCCCATGTAGATCACCTGGGTGTGGATGTTGGGGAGAGGCGAGAAGCTGTCAGACACAGGCAGGACCCCAGCCCCAAAGACTGCATGTCCCCAAGCCTTCTTTCTTCTTATCCTATAGCAGGAACGACTCAGGGCAGATTTCTCAGGGGACTATCCTGCTAAGCTTAGATTAGTTCGCCCCATCCCAGAGGATGGGGAGAGTTCCCAGCAACCACATTCTAGGAGGAGAGAAGGACCGTTCCTGGACCAGGCAGAATGACAGTTTGGCTTCAGGGAATCAAGACTGGAGGAGGAAGCCATGGGGCTCAGGATGGGGGAGATCAGGGTGAGAGGTGTTGACCCTCCTTCCTATTCCCATAGCCAAGGCCCTAGCTCGTCCATTCCTGCCTGGTCCCTCACCTCAGCCTCTTTCCCAGCCTCCCAGCCTCCACATGGCCCCAGAGGGTCTTTCTACACCCAGAGCTGACCCTACCCTCCTCGACTCTCCAGCACCCCAGGGAAGAGTCCCAGCCCCTGAGCCTGGCATTCAAGGCCCCCACAACCTGGCCTCACTCTGTTTACCTGCTTCATATGCCACAACCAAGCCCCCTCCAGCCCCATCAGATATGTCCTTCCCTGGCAACTGTCTCCTTCCCCGAGACTACAGTCAGGCACTCACTTCCTTCGTAATCCCACCAGTCTCCTGGGTGTAATTACTCCATCCATCTCTGTGTGGACCAGCAAATTACAGATACGTGTGTCCAGCCCAGATCTGTCCTATCACGTCCTGATTCAGTTATCTCCCTGCCCACTGGCAACCCCCACCCAGCCGCCCAGGGCCGACGACAGAGCTTCCACCTTCCCCTGAGTCTCCCCTCCCGCCTCCCCCCATCCCAGGTGACGACAGCCTCATCCTCCCAGCTGCTTAAGCCAAACACCACAGAGTCACCCTTGACTCATCTGCCTGACACCCACACCCCATCTGTCAGCAAATCTGACTCCTGGTTCCACTTCCAAAATACACCCCAAACCGAGTCCCCTTCCTTCACCTCCTCGGCCACCACCCTGGTGTCTGTCACCAAGGCCCTTTACCTGGACTCCCTGCAGTCGCCCCCCACGGTCTGTTCTCCACCTTGCCTCCAGAGGGCGCTTGTGAAAACCCAAGTGGGCTCCCGTTCTGCAGCTCAGAGCCCTTCGCTGGTTCTTGTCCCTCAGAGGACAAACGAAGTTGCCACCACAGCTCACGCAGCCCTGCACAGTTGGGACCCTGTAACCTCCCTGACCTCATCTCTACTCCTTTCCCCCTCATTCAGTTGGTTCTGGCCACACAGGCTTCCTTAGAGCCTCAGGCATGCCACACGGGCCCCGGGGCCTTTGCACCTGTTCTCCCCTGTGCCTGGAATGCTGTTCCCCCAGACGCCCCCACACCCTGCTCCGTTCTGATGTGAGTTTATCACCTCGGTGTCTTAAAGAGCTTCCTTATCTACTTTTTGCCTGTTACTCCTTAGAATGCAGGCTTACGTGGCTGTGTGCTTATTGACCACGGTTCTAGATCAGGGCCAGGGACGTAGGAGGTGTTCAACAAACACGTGCTGAATCCATCAGTCAGTTATGCTCTACCCCACCCCAACAGCCCCCCCCCCCCCCCCCCCCCCCCCCCCCCCGCCCTGGCTCTCGCACCTTGGCCTTGGAGTTGAAGAAGGCTTTGGTGAAGAGTTGGATGGGGAGGTGGGAACTCATGAGGCGGGGGCTGGGCTGGTCCGAGAGGCTGAAGGCCCCCATGATGGTCTCACACCAGGGTGCCCGCTTCCAGATGGGCACCGAGCGGATCCAGGATGGGTCCCCGTCCTTCAGGATTAAGCTGAGAATCTCAATCATCCAATTGGTGCCTGTCAGGAGATACCGGGCAAATTAATTGAAGATGGGGTGGCGGGGGGGGGGGGGGGGGGGGGGGGGAGGGCAGGGCAGAGAGAAACAGAATCGGATTTCTCAAATGCCTCCTGGCCAGCCAGCGGGGAAGCTGGGGCTGCTGCTTATTATGATTTTCAGAGCAGGACCTCAAGGTTCAAAGAAACAAAGTTGCTGGTAGCCAAGGTGGCGAAGCCATGAAGCGGCACGCACAGCAAAGACTGGCTCAAACACTGTCCACCCAGCCCCGTTTCATCTCCCCCCGCCCCCAGGACTAGGACGGGACCACCTTCCCCTCACCTCCCCTGCAGCTGCGTGTGGGGCCATGTGACCGAGTTCTGGCCAAGTGAGTGCAGGTGGCAGCCACAAGCAGCCTTTTCCAGGCCTGGCCCATAAACACCTCCTACACGGCCCCTCCCCCTTCCCTCTCTGCCGGCTGGATGCGGGGACGCCCCTGGAAACTGGGGCTCCCGGGGATGGCACAGCCATGAGGTGGAAAGAGCCAGAATGCCGAGGCTGCATGGATTTCCCCCCACTTCCCTCCACGCATTCTGCCCCACACGGAGTTTAAAGGAATGACAAATAAGCTTCTAGAAGGTTCCGTGGCTGAGACTCTGAGGCTTATGCGTGAGGCAGAAGCATTCCGCTAGTACGTAGGGGAAGCTGCAATTAAATCAATCCAGGCGTCTGGGCTTAAATTAAGATCTCGGCAGCTTTCACTACCCCTTCTCAGGAGTAACCCCTTGATTTCTGGGGGGACCCACAAATGTTACGTAGCAGGAAGGGAGCTCGTCAATGACCTGCTTCTCTTGTCCGGATTCCAGGAGACTATCGGCAAGTCAGATGAGAAATAATAATAATAATAATAATAACAGTCACCTATTATTAGTATTATTTTGCCCTGGATCTCTGTTTTTGTTGTTGTTTTGTTCAAGATTTTATTTATTTATTTGGCAGAAAGAGCACAAGTGGGGGGAGCTGCAGACAGAGGCAAAGGTAGAAACGGGCGCCCTGCCGAGCTGGAAGCTGATGGTGGCCTCCATCCTACCACCCTGGGATTCGGACCTGAGCCCAAGGCGGACGCTCAGCTGACTGAGCCAGCCAGGCGCCTTTGCTTGTCTGCTTTTAAGTCGTCTCTGCGACCAAGGTGGGGCTCAAACCTACGACACCGAGATGGGGAGAGTCGAACGGCTCACCAGCTGAGCCCGTCGGGCGCACCGGTATTGCCCTGGATTCTAACACTAACCCAGCGCGCGTTCTTGATGCCCTGCACTTGCTCCCAGTCCACTCTCTGGTGCCCTTTCCAGGGAGATGGGAGCGGGACCCGGTGAGCAGGTCTCCGGCGCCCAGCGCAATGGTAACCTCTGCCAGTAGAGGGCGCCGGAGGAACCCTGCGGCAGGTTGGGTCTCGCTTCCCAGCTGGCTCCGTGATGGACAGCGGCCCGCAGGGCCCTGGACACCCGGCGACACTTTCCGTCCACCCGACCCCGCGCCCCCAGTGGACTTCCTTGGGCGCTCTGCTTCCGCCCAGGGGGAGTGGCTGGCTGAGCCCTGCATGGGCTCTTCCTATCTCCCCTGGGGTTCTCTTTACCCCCTTGATGGGTTTAATACTCTCCCACTAGTTCACATGTTCTATTTTGCGGGTGTGCAGTAAAATACGCCTAACGTAAAACTTACGCATTTCACCCTTTTTAAAGTGTCCAGCTCAGTGGCGTTAAATGGATTTAGGTTGTTGTGAAACCATCGTCATGCTGCCCAAAGCGGCTTTGAACGAAACCTGCTGCTCAGGGAAGGGAAATTTGGCGATGGCCATCAAAATCACACATTCACAGACCCTTTCCCCGGGCAATTCCGCATCTAGGAGTTTTTTCTACAGATAAATGTGTAGGTTGTGCAAATGCTATATGCATGGGAGGCAGCATTGGCTATAAAGTGTGCATTGTGTATAAAGGCAAAAGGCTGAAAACTTAGTCAATATTCGTCAGTCAGGAACTGTTTAAACAAGAATTCCCGTGCATCCAATGTTACTGAATACTATGGAACCGTAAACAAACAAATGAGCAAGGAAGTTCTTGGTCCACAGTCTTAAGATGTAAGATGGGATGATGTCAAGATACGAGGAAAACGAGGGGCGCCTGAGTGGCTCAGTTAAGCGTCTGACTCTTGATTTTGGCTCAGGTCATGATCTTGGGGACATCAGAAAAAGCCCCACGTTGGGGGCTTAAGATTCCTTCCCTCTCCCTCTGCCCCTCTCCCTCCTAAACGAATACAAAGAAAAAGAAAGAAAAAATATAAACAAAACCATAGTACAGAATGGTGCGGATAGCGTGTGAACCATGGGGGGAAAGTGACAATGTATTTAGGCACCTTTCTGTTTGCACGTACAAATTCTGGAAGGATACACAGAGGCCCTTGGTGATTGCAGAAGGAAAGAGATCTTTTGGTGCAAACCCTTTGTACCTCTTGAACTTTTGAACTATGAATGCATTACTTCTTCTTCTTCTTCTTCTTTTTTTTTTTTGAATGCATTACTTCTTAAGAACAGAATCAATACATTTCAAATTAAGGAAAGAAGCTGGGGGCGCCTGGGTGGCTCAGTGGGTTAAGCCTCTGCCTTCAGCTCAGGTCCTGATCTCAGGGTCCTGGTATCCGCCTATGTCCGGCTCTCTGCTCAGCAAGCAGCCTACTTCCTCCTCTCTCTCTCTCCCTTTCTGCCTACTTGTGATCTCTGTCAAATAAATAAATAAAATCTTAAGAAAAAGAATTCTCTTGAAACTCAATAATGAGAAAACAAACGGTTTTCATTAAAAAAATGGGGAAAATGGGGGCGCCTGGGTGGCTCAGTCGTTAAGTGTCTGCCTTCAGCTCAGGTCATGGTCCCGGGGTCCTGGGATTGAGCCCCATATCGGGCTCCCTGCTCGGTGGGAAGCCTGCTTCTCCCACTCCCACTTCCTCTGCTTGTGTTCCCTGTCTCACTGTGTCTCTCTCTGTCAAGTAAATAAATAAAATCTTTAAAAAAAAATGGGGAAAAGACTTGAACAGACATTTTATCAAAGAAGACACGTGATTGGGGCGCCTGGGTGGCTCAGTGGGTTAAGCCTCTGCCTTCGGCTCGGGTCATGATCTCAGGGTCCCGGGATCGGGCCCTGCATCGGGCTCTCTGCTCAGCAGGGAGCCTGCTGCCCCCCCCCTCTCTGCCTGCCTCTCTGCCTACTTGTGATCTCTCTCTCTCTGTCAAATAAATAAATAAAATCTTAAAAAAAAAACAAACACAGCGATAGCAAAATACGCACCTATTCCAATGGCTTAGAAACCAACCAAACAAACAGAACAGCCCAACAATATCAAGTGTTGGTGAGGAAGGACGCTTGGTTGGCGAGCTCGCCAATGTCGCTGGTGAGAACGCAAAATGAAGCCACTTTGGAAAAAAAGCTTGGCCGTTTCTCATAAAGTCGAGCCAACCTACTTTCCATCGACTCTGCAATCTCACGTCTGAGTATTTCCCCAAGAAAAATATTTCCATGCACTTGTGTGCAAAGCTGCACATAGATGGTAGGAGTCCATCTATGTGACATTCCAGAAAAGGCGAAACTCCGGGGGCCACAAACAGCAGTGGCCTCCAGGGGCTGGCGCTGAGGGAGCAGTTGGCCGCGCAACAATGTGAAGGGATTTGGGGGTGATGGGGCTGTTCTGTGTCTTGGTTGTGACGGTGGTTATAGGACCGTATGTGTCTCTCAAAACTGGGAACTCTGAGGGAAATGAAAACATGCGTCCACAGACAGGATGGCCATGTTTCTAGAAGTGTTACTCGAGACAAAGCATGCAGACAGCCCAATAAATCACCAACCAGTGGATGTATAAACAGAAAATAGAACGCATACTATGGGACGGCATTCCACCATAAAAGGGAATGAGGAAACACTAACACGTGCTATGACATGGATGAACCCCAAAAGTGTTATACTAAGTGAAAGAAGCCAGACATAAAAGACCCTGCATGGTAGGATTCCATTTATATAAAATGTCCAGATTGGGCGAATCTATCGAGTCAGAAAGCTGACTTATGGTGGCCATAGCTTGGGGTTGGGGATGTGGGTTTTGGGGGGTGATGGCTAATGGGTACAGGGTTTCTTGTTGAGATGGTGAAAATGTTCCTGAATGGATAGTGATAAAGGTTGCTCAGCTCTGTGAATACGTCACTACCAGAGAACAGTACACTTTAAAATGGGCAAATTGGGGGAGGCTTGGTGGCTCAGTTGGTTAAGCCTCTGCCTCAGCTCAGGTCATGATCTTGGGGTCCTGGGGGGGGCTTCCCCCCCAACCTGTCTCTCTGTCTACTTGTGATCTCTCTCTCTCTGTCAAACAAATAAAATCTTTGAAAATAAATAAATAAATAAATAAATAAATAAAATGGGCAAATCGTAGGAGGTATGAATTATATCTCAAAAAATACCCCTCACAGAACTCCATGGTGAAGAGGGTGAATATCATATTTTGAAATGTTTCAAAAATGTCTTGAAAAAAATAAAGGAGTCAATCCCCATTGTTCTAGAGAAGGAAAAGCTGAAGTCTGTCCCTTTTCTCACTAAACGTTCCTCGAGGGACTTTGAGTAAAGTCACTGGAGAACCTCTCCTTGGCTCCAAAGGGATGCTTCATCAACCCATGTGCCCCCAGTCTTCTCCCCAGCCTTGCTGATCTTCTCTTGTTCCTTCAGTCTTATCAAGCCTCCTCTGACCCCAGGGCCTTTGCATGTGCTCCTCTCTGTGTAGGACACACTTTCCCACTCAAACCCCTCTTCACTTCCAGATCTGGACATGAACGTCTTCTCCCCCATGAAGGCTGCCCTCATCCCCATCTCTTTTTATTTTATTTATTTGAGAGAGAGAGAGAGAGAGGGAGAGCAAGCGAGCATGAGAAGGGGCAGGGTCAGAGGGAGAAGCAGACTCCCCACCAAGCAGGGAGCCTGACGTGGGGCTCGATCCTGGGACTCCAGGATCATGACCTGAGCTGAAGGCAGTCACTTAACAAACCAAGCCACTCAGGTACTCTCTCTCTCTTTTTTAAGATTTTATTTTTTTGACAGAGATATCACAATCTCCCTGCCTGCAGAGAGGCAGGCAGAGAGAGGAGGAAACAGGCTCCCTGCTGAGCAGAGAGCCCGATGTGGGGCTCGATCCCAGGACCCTGAGATCATGACCTGAGCCAAAGGCAGAGGCTTAACCCACTGAGCCACCCAGGCGCCCTCCCCCAGAGCAACTCTTGTTACCTACATTCAATGCTCCCTGCACCTTGAGGGCACCCATTCCAACCCTAATTACATAGTAATAGAGGTGATTGCATATTGAAATAAAGTCTGTCTCTCCCAACAGATTGACAACTGTCTTCCGTACCCACAGCTGTGTCTCCACACATGGCAGATGATTAGTAAGCAGTTTTTCAGGGACAGAATGGAGAAAATTAAGAGCATCCCCTTCCCCCTCCCTCCCTCCCCGCCTCCTTCCTTCCGCCAATATTTACTGAATCCTTATTAGGTGCCGGGCACTGTTTTAGGCTCAAAGGCTACAGCGGTGGCCCAGACCCACTAAACCACCTGCCCTCAAAGAGCTCATGTTCCAGGGAGGAAACCAGAGAATAAATCAACAAACAAAAACACAACATAGGGGCTCATGGTGACAGGCGCTCTGAAGGAAAGGAGCAGTTGGTTAAGGGGCTGGAGAGGGACAGGGTGGAGACGCTGCTTTAGCTGGGAGGTCAGGGGAGGCTTCCCTGGGGACCCGAGAGCCCACCTGGCAGGAGGAAGGAGGGACACCTGGTGGGCGGAGGGATTCATCAGGGCAAAGGCCAAGTTCAACCCTGTAAGGAGCAGTTCCAGAGCCCCACCCCTCCATACCCGACCCCCAGCCCCTCGGTGCGCCCTTCTCAGGCTCCGTGGCCGCCATCCCGGCCCCCCGCGCCTGGCAGGTACCTGACTTGGGGTAGGTGATGATGAAGATGTCATCGTCCTGAACGTCTGCGTTCTCTACCATGCGGATGCTCTCTGGCGAGTAGATGCCAACGGGGAAGGGGACACCCTTGTACCGGAAGTATTCGCCGGACAACTTCTGGCTGTGGGAGTGTGGGGGAGACACCATGAGGACCGGGGAGGAGGTGAGGACAGGAGTCAGTCCTGGAGGTTGGGGGCGGGTGGTGAGCAGAGAACTCTCAGGGCAGGAGGGAGGGAGAGCAAGAGACAGGTGAGGGGTGCTCGGATCCCCGGGGGATCCCTGGCAGCAAATGTTCTCTGAGCCTCATTTCTTCATTTGCAAGGTGGGGATGGTTTACCCAAACCCCACAACAAGACTCTGAGGTCAGGAGGGCTATTAGCTGCCTTTTATGAATGAAGAAAGCAAAGCACAGAGAGGTTGAGTGACTCCCAAAGCCACACAGCCAGGGGAACACAGAGCCCTTCACAACTGTAAAGCAGTGCTAAGTGCTTTTCTCTCCCCGACCTTTTGCCCCAACCCTTGAGGAAGAGGTTAACTCACCACCCCATTTTACCAACAAGGAAACCGAGGCCACAGAAGCTATGTGCCTTGCCCACTCCTTCCTGCAAGGTCAAGGAGCGCAGAGCCCACCACTGAAACCCAACCCGGGGGTCACCATGAAGCTGAAGCACTTCTGTTTTTTTTTTTTTTTTTTTTTTTTTTTAACATTTTAAAGTAATCTCTACACCCAACGTGGGGCTCGAGCTTACAACCCTGAGATCGAGAGTTGTCTCTTGCTCTACGGGCTAAGCCCGCCAGGCACCCCAAAGCTGAAACAGTCTGAAAGTTCAAGCCCCTCACTTGAGCTGCCTCTCCAAAGTCCCCGTGATGGGTCCACAAAGCCACGAAATTTCCCAAAGTAAGATGTTCTAAGAGCAAAATCCATTCAACCCGCTGTAGCTTTCCATGACAGCCTTCCCTGGGGTCTCCTGCCCCTGGCGTGTGGGAGAGGGGTGGGTATTAGGGGGCCCTCGCTAAGGTGAAGGGGAGCTCCCCCCCCCCCCCCGGTATTTATGGGGCCTGCAGTCACGCCTGTCTAGGCGCTGGCTGCAGGAATTCGCATCACGACACACCTTGTCCTCGGGCACCTGACCCAGAAAGCAAGAGGTGGAGGAGGAGACGCAGGTCTGAAGTGTATGAATCCAGAAGCTTGTTTGTGTCATTTTTCTGGAATGTTTGGAGGGTTTGTCGCTTTCAAAATGAAGCAAGTCGCTATAATTCTCTTTCTTACTCTAAATAAACATCCCGCCTCTCCCTACAGCCAGAGTCACACACATTGGTTCTTTCCCTTAAGGAGAGCCCCCTTGCCACCTTCCACACTTCCAGCCCCGCAGAATCCGATCTGCCCTTCCTGAGCTGCCGCTCTGGGTGTTTCCATTCATGCCTCGTTAGAGTACACTGAGGACAACGCTGAACTGGGAAAAAAAAACAAAAAAACAAACCAGTATGTGTGTAAGTAGGTTATGTTGTCTGTGGATTTCACTTCGGGATGGCAGAGGCTATTACCAATAGCTGTTATAAAGAGGGTTGGGGACCACACAAATGAAACTCAGAAACACAGTGTTGAGTGAAGGACGGGCCGCGGGAGGGTCCGGATCCCATGATTTCAATTACGGGAAGTTCAAATATAGGAAATGTGCTAGAAGTTGCTAGAAGGTGCTAGAAGTTGCTAGAAGGTGCTAGAAAGTGCCAGAAGGTGCCAGACAGCGGGATAGCAGTTATCCTTGGGGGTTTGGGAGACTGTGATGTGGGGGCTGGTTACACAGCATGCCTACTGTGCAAGATTCTTGAGTTGTTGACCAAAGCCCTGTGTACAGCACTCTTGTGAGTTTTACCTTAACCAAATATTCAGTGAATGAATGGATAAGTAATTAAAGGGCGGGGGGGAGACCTTCCAACTAAAACAACTATTTCTAGTAAAAAGGAGGTGGAGTGTGGGGCCTGAAGAGGTTGAAAACCCAGCTGGCTTATTGACAGTTGAGCGAATGGAGGTCCCCTGAAAGCCGTGACTGGCCCGGGGGAGCCCCCAGGATCCTTCCTGAAGGCCTTTACCAGCTTCAGAGATTGAGGGAGGCCTGGCACCGGGTAAGACTTGGAGGGGAAGAAGAGAAGCTTGAGAACTGTGTACTCTGCCTGGGGTTGCTGGAGGGCTCTGGGAACCCAGGGGAGGCTCAGCTGGCTGGGGCCTCCCAGGGACAGTGTCCCTGTCCCGAGGTGGGCCCGGAAAGGGCTGCAGGAGAAGCCGGTGTCGGGGGCTATGGCCTGCTGGCAAAAAGCCCTTTATCCCTGACTGGGGGTTGTTCCCGTGGAGATGAGGAGGGAGGGTTGGTCACCTCACAGGTTGAAGGGGGTGTGGCCCTGGGTAACCACAGTGGTACAGGCCTGAGGAAGAGCACAGCCTTGGGGCTGAACATGGCTTTGGCACTTCCTAGCCGAGCTGAGGCCCAATACTTCAACACTCTTTCTTCAACGGCAAAAGGGAGACGGGAGAAGTAGCAGTGTCTTGATGGAGGGCGTAAACTCTGAAGCCAGAATATGGGGGTTTGAATTCTGTGTCCCACCCGCTGTGTGGCTTCGGGTAAATCAATCGACCTCTCTGTGCCACCTGTTTTTTTATCCATAAAATGGGGGTAGTAATAATCGGTACCTCATAAGGCTGTCGTGAGCACGTAAAAAGTACTTGAACTCACCACCCGGAGATCAAGAGTCGCATGCTCCACCAAGAGGCAAAGTTGTAGTGACGTCACTGTTCCGTGATGACGTCAGCTTCCCCATGGGGGGTGTGTGGGCATGGAATTAGTGATGTCACTGGTTACTAGGCAGATTAGCCCAGGGAGTGGGCGCTTGGAGGCAGTCAGTTCCCATTAGACGGATGGGCGGCCCAGTGCCTGGCTCTTGGCGCTCTCCGTGCCTTGGCCAGTGGATCTCGCCTCCCTGAGCCTTGGTTTCCTTATCTGTCCCATGAGGATAACAGTCATCTCTACCTCAGGGTTCTTATCCTACCTGAGGATTAAAAGGGATAATCTAGGGGTACCTGGGGGGCTCCGTCAGTCTGCCTTCAGCTCGGGTCATGATCCCAACGTCCTGGGATGGAGTCACCACATCAGGCTCCCTGCTCATCGGGGAGCCTGCTTCCGGCTCTGCCTGCTGCTCCCCCTCTTTGTGCGTGCACCCTCTCTCAAATAAATAAAATATTCAAAAAATAAAAATAAAAGGGATAATCTCGGAGGCGCCTGGCTCCTGGTAAACACTGGGAAAGCTGACACTCCCTCTGGTGGGCAGCGCTGTTTGGGTCTTTGATCTGACAGCACCTCGGAGAGATGTCCTCCCCGGTTGGCAGGAGAGGAAAAGGGAGATGCTGACAGGGAAAAGATGCTGTGCCCTTCAGGAGTCCCTGAAATATTCACGGATGGCATGAATCAATCAATACAAGGGTATCTCCCTCCTGCCCGCCCCCCTCCCAACAGGGAGGGTCCTCGCTCCACCCCAGGGGGTCACGTCCCGGTGCTCTCCTGTATTTGACTGACCCAATGCACGCGGGAGTGAACGAAGGCACTGACTAAGAAGAAAGTGAGAGAGATGGGGCCCCTGCGTGGCTCAGTTGTTAAACGTCTGTCTTTGGCTCAGTTCATGATCCCAGGGTCCTGGGATCGAACCCCAAGTCAGGCTCCCTGCTGGTGGGAAGCCTGCTTCTCCCTCTCCCACTCCCCCTGCTTGTGTTCCCTCTCTCACTGTCTCTCTCTGTCAAGTAAATGAATTAAATCTTAAAAAAAAAAAAAAAGTGAGGGAAAGTAAAAGAGCTTTCGTAATGTCTGTCCTTTCACCTGTCTCAGCCCTTTCCAGCCCCCCTGCACTTCAGAGCCCCCTGCCCAGCCCCTTTGAGATGCCCACAGCTGGGCCCTCTTGTGGGCCAGCAGTATGCAGACCTTATCAGTGTGCTCTCAGAGCCCAGGACAGCCAATTGCTCATTAAATAAACAATAGAGGCCCAAATGCCGCCTCCTCATGTGTGCCGATACTACAGACGGGACAATGGAAGGAAGGGAGAGTGATCTGGCCAAGGCCACACGTGACAAGTTCCAGGCAGAGCTGGGATTTGAACCTCAGCCCTGCGGGCAGTTTCTGTCCCAGTTCCACCTTCCCTGGGTACCCCGAAACTGCTCCCTGCCCTGAGTACTATTCCCACCTCCAGGCCTTTGTGCCTGCAGGTCCTCTGGGCCAGGAATGCTGGGCCCGGCCTCGCCCTTGTCTGTGCTTAAGGGTTCCAGGCCGGGAATGCCGCCCACCCCTTCCTGCTAGGCCAAATCCCACTGCGTGTCCTCAAACAGGTGCTGTGTGCCTTCGCTCCCCAGCTTGTAAATCAAATCTGGCCCCAGGGGGACTCGACTCTCCCTCGGTGACAAGCCTGTTTTGTTCCCACACCACGTCTGGGGCCTGGCACGGAGTTATCGCTCTACTGGAGCAGAGGAATGAAGGTGACAATGGAGCTGGGTCAATCTGGCCGCAGAAGGAACAGCAGAGAGCACACCGGCCGACATAATGGGCTGCTGGCTGAGCTCCTGCCTATCAGCCTTCTCAAAGCTGCCGGTTCCGGTCTGCCCTGCTCCAGAGACCCCAGAACGTGAGACTCTAAGAATGGCCCGACACATCGACACTCCGGCCTCCCACCCCGGCCCTGGCCCTCTCTTTCTCTCTGTCCACACTGCGCCTGTCCAACTCTGGTCTCCTCCTCGCCCTCTCGCTCTCCAGCCAGGCCCTTCAGTCCCTTGGCCTCCAGCCCCTTCCACCTGTCCACCCCGCACATGGCTGCAGTCCCTCAGTCCGCAGCTCAAGGCCCTCCGTGACCTAGGCCTGCCCATTCTTCTGGCCTCCTCCGACCTGAAAGACCCTGTTCTGACTTCCCTTTGGCCCCAGAAGGGGAGGAAGAGCATGGGATTCGCCCAGAGAGAAAATCTATGTCAAAGACATTCGTTATTGGACTTCTCCCAGAGCCCCATGAGGTGGTTATGATGAGCACTACTTCCTTCCCGGAAGACATGGAGGCCCAGAGAAGTTAATATATTTCCCTAAGGTCACACAGTAGTCTTCCTAGGTGGTCTCAATAAGTACCTGTCAGTGCACCTCTACCCCTTCCTCTGCCACTAGAGAAGTGTGTGGGTCAAGGTCAGTGTTTTATCCCCAGGGCCTGGCACAGAGTAGGTGTGCAATAAACAAATCCATCCCCGGTTAGGATCCCCGGGCGATGAGGGCCCTGTCACCATCTCCAGAGGCAGCCCCGTCTGCAGTGGGGAAGGAAGACTGGTTGAGGTTGGGCAGACTTGGATTTGAACTCAAGCTCTGCTACCAACTAGCTCCGTGACCTTGAATACATGATTTACCCTCTCTGGGCCTCAGGATGAGGAGGATAGGAAGGCTTCTTCCCTCCGACTGGACTTTAGTGGCCGCCTTACTGGTCTCCCTGCTTCTACCGCTGCACCCCAGCAATAGTTCTCCCCACTGTTAGAAACTAAGTAGGCTCTTGTCTCTCCTCTGCTCCCAACCCACCCGCCTCACTCAAAGAAAAAGCAACACCCTCACCGTGAACACGAGGCCCCACAGGAGCCACACTGACCCTTCCGCCTTAATTTTCACCCCCACCCCTCGCTTACTCATCTCCTTGCTGGTCCTCTGACCCTTCAGGCCAAGGCCTGCCTCGGGGCCTTTGCACTAATTGCCCTCTCTGCCTTCCACTGTGCTTGGCACCCTCGCCTCCTGCCTTTGCTCCGACAGACAGCACCCCGCTGCCCCTTGTCAGTGAGGCTTCACCTGACACCCTCTTTGCACTCGAGCCCCACCCCAGCCCCTCACCCTGCTTTGTCTACGCGCCACCAGCGTGCTGGGTATCTTCCCAGGCGCTCTCACGGTTTATGTGTCTCCCTGATTGTTGATTGCCGTCCTTCTCTGCTTGCACGTAAGCTCCGTGAGACCAGGGATTATTTTATTTATTTATTTATTTTTGGGTCTGTCTTCATTGCCAAGAGCAGCACTCCAGTTGATATTTGTTGAGGAAGTGATATTAATACCGACAGCGATGGCTGGCACAGTAGTCCCTGCTACGTGATGGGCCTGGCTTCCTTCACTCCCTTGACATCCCCTCCCCACCTTGCAAATGTGAGCTGGAGGCACAGAGAGGCAGAGCCAGGATAGGAACCCAAGCACCGTGGCTCCACGGTTTGACTCCTAACCAGCTGGGGGCTGTTGCCGCCCGTCTCTGGGTCCCTGCGCCAGGTGCTCCCCAGATGTGCTCCTATCTGGGCAGGGGTGTGGGCGGTAGTCAAGGAGACAGAGGTTTGCCCCCCGGGGAACTCACGTGACCTCTCAGAGTGGGACTCCATCTCCCTCCCCTTGGCCACCTGAGTATTTAACTCCTGGGGAATATTATTATCATATTATATTATATACGGTAGTCCTGTATCTCACTGAACCATCTTTCTTTTTAAAGATTTATTTATGTATTTGAGAGCGAGGCGGGGGAAGGGGCGGAGGGAGAGGGAGAGAATCCCAAGCAGACTTGGTGCGGACCGCGGAGCCCCACGCGGGGCTGGATCTCACCGCTGGGAGATCCCGACCGACCAGAGCCGACACCAAGAGGGCGGCGCTCCCCCCACTGTGTCCCACAGGCGCCCCTGCACTATCTTATTATAAGCAGATCTGAAACCAGAGTCTCTCCCCCTCCTGGGTGTTCACCCACGAGTAACGAATGCTCATGTCCACACAAACATTTGTACTCATGTGTTTATAGTCACCTTGTTCACGATCCCCCCAAACCGGCAACAACACAGACGCCGTCCAGCGGGTGAGCACGGCAACAGCGGCCCATCCACACCACGGGACGGCCCTTGGCAATGAGAGGAGATGACCGCCGAGACCCACAACAGCGTGGATGCCTCTCGAAGGCGCGACGAGGGCGAAGGAAGCCAGACTCAGGAAGGCACGTCTGTATGGTCCGCCCAGAGGACAGTGGTCCCCACGGACGTGTGCACCCCAATTCCCAGAGCCCGTGACTATGTCACACTGCGGGGAAATGGGATCTCGTGGCTGTGATTCTGGTCAGGATTTCGAGATGGGGAGATTCTCGGGTGGCCCGAAATTTAATCACGAGGGTCCTTCAGAGAAGGAGGGGAGGAGCTGTGATCGCAGAAGCTGTGGTCAGAGCACCGAGTTTGGCAGATGTGAGCAAACCGCTGGCTTTGGAGGCGGACCAGGGACCCACGAGCCACGGAATGCAGGTGGCTTCTAGGAGCTTCTAGAAGCTAGAAAGGCACAGAAGAACCCGATTCTCCCAAGAGCCTCTGGAAGGAATGCAGCCCTGCTGCCACTCAGATCTTGGCTAAAATTGTGCTAAAATTCATAGGACTATATACTCCCCCCTGCACAGACACACAAATCAACTTTGCTCTAAATGACTTTCTTTGAAGAGCTTTTGTTCATATACATGCTCAACGTCCATTAGCCACTATGATAACAGAACAACCTGCGGGTCAGTGTCCCTCCTGGATACCCCAGGGATGTGCCAAGAAGCAACGCCTGCCCATTTGTTGGCCTGCCTTAGATTTGCTGTGTAACCTGAAGCCACTCACAAGCCCTCTCTGGTCTCATTTGAAGAATGAGCAGTGGAGGGTGCCTGCGTGGCTCAGTTGTTAAGCGACTGCTTTTGGCTCCGGTTGTGATCCCAGAGTCCTGGGATTGAGCCCTGCATCAGGCTCCTGGCTCAGCAGGAAACCTGCTTCTCCCTCTCCCACTCCCCCTGCTTGTATTCCCTCTCTCACTGTGTCTCACTTTGTCAGATAAATAAATCATCTTAAAAAAAATAAGAATGAGCAGTGACAGGGGGATCAGAGACCTCTTTTCCAGGGACATTCCAGCCTGATGCCCAAGGAGAGCTCCCCAACCCTGGAGCTTTAGGTCTTTTTGCCAGAGATGCGGCAAATTGATTCATTCAGCCCACAAATATTTACCCAGCACCTACTCTGCACCCTGTGCTGGGAGATACCAAAGTGAAGCGAAGTGACCAAAAAACCCAATTGTAGTTTGTGTTTGAATGGACAAAAATGAACCGAAAAATGTTCTAACGTGTGTGTACGCCCTGTGTTTTTAAAAGATTTTATTTTTAAGTCATCTCTACACTCAACAGGGGGTTCAGACTCACACCCCCAGATCAAGAGACGCAGGCTCCCCTGGACTGAGCCAGCCGGTACCCCCCCAACCCCAAACGTTTTCAATGTGGGATGGTGATGGGGGGCAAATGGAGCAGGTGGGGGATGGGGAGCATCTAGGGAAGGTTGCAGGTTTAGGTCCACAGAGCAGGAAGGGGTAACCAGACCGCACCATGTGTGCAAAGGAGATGACAGGCTCCGGGCCTGGGATTCTGGGTTCTGCGTGGGGCTGGAGCTGCTCCCCTTCCTGGGAGCGGCCCCACGCTTCCAGCCGGAATGCAATCCTCGCAGGATCTCTTAGCAGCCCAGCCAGCTGTCCTGCTGACTCATGGCAGCCGCCTGTGGTCAACCTGCCTTTCTCTGGGGAACACTGCCAAGCCTCTCCAAGCCTGAGCCGGGTTCAGCGCACCCCATTCCCCTGACACACAGTGCAGTTCCCCGGACTGGGCTGTTTTCTGTTGCAGGAGTACCTTTCCCTTACCTCCTGAAATTCCGCCTGGAGCCCATCTGGGCAAGCATCAGCATCTCCTCTGGGCACCTCCATCCCAGTGGAATGACTCATGCCTTGGCCGGAGTACAGAGAAACAGGCTCTTTTCACTTGCCTGCTCTTGGCAGGAGAGCAATTAGACTAACCTCTTTGAGAGATCACTTGGCAACATTTTACTCATGCAGATCACCTCCGCTAAAGCAGGAGACACCCCCTGCGTATGTGCTGGCTTCTTTTGCAGCCCTTTTAACACTTAGTAACTAATTTCTTTGGCTAGTGACTTTTTTTTTTTTTTTTAAGATTTTATTTATTTATTTGAGAGAGGGACAGTGAGAGAGAGCATGAGCGAGGAGAAGGTCAGAGGAGAAGCAGACTCCCCATGGAGCTGGGAGCCCGATGCGGGACTCGATCCCGGGACTCTGGGATCATGACCTGAGCCGAAGGCAGTCGTCCAACCAACTGAGCCACCCAGGCGTCCCGGCTAGTGACTTCTTACGATCAGCCGGCCCCACTGCCAGGCTCTCTAGGAGGGAGGAGAAATTATCCTACTGTGTCCCACCTCCAAGAACCAGTATCTGACATCCCGGGCACTACCCCATCATATCTGTTGGAGGGTCAAAAGGACGTGACCCCTGGAAATTTATGGAATAGATCGGTGGCCTTGAGGGGATGCCCAGTTAAATATATACCAGGATGTTCATTGCAAGATCATTGATAAGCAAGACTTGAAACAACGCAGGGCTGGATAAATCCATCAGGGCCGGACAAATATTGGAATCCAGCCATTCAAAAGGAGGCGTTTATTTCTTGAGAGGGGCGGGGGTCCCATGTATATTTCTTAAAACCCAGCAAACTTCAAATTTGTGCACTACGCTGTAGGTATATATCCTCTTTTCTCTCTCTCTCTCTCTCTCTCTTTTTTTAAGATTTTATTTGACAGAGAGAGAGAGCGAGAGAGCACAAGCACAACGGAGTCTGCTTCTCCCTCTCCCTCTGAACAGGGAGCCCGATGCAGAACTTGATCCCAGGACCCTGCGATCATGACCTGAGCTGAAGGCAGATGCTTAACCGACTGAGCCACCCAGGTGCCCCTAGACATTCTCTATTAAAAGAAAATCCCATAAGCAAATACGGGATTGCTTGCAAGGCAATGTTCTGATGTCTACAACTTACTTTGGAAATGTATCACAAATAAGTTCACAAATAAGGATGGACGGACCGATAGAAGGATGCTCAGATACGTGATAAGACATATATATAAGACAAATATAATAAAATATAAAATAAAATAAAACAAGACATATAAAAAATAAAATATATAATAAAAATAAAATACAATAAAAAGACATATATAATACCAATAAAAATTGGGAGGTATAGGGAAGTTTGTGGATAATTCTTCCAAGGTTTTTTTGTTTTTTTTTTAATATGTTTGGATATTTTCACACTGAAAGACTGGAGGGGTAAGGAAGTGGGATTTATTTGGCAAAACGTCCCAGATACTACAAAAGGCTAAACGGTATGAAGTAGTATCTTGATTCTGTTTTCAAAAGAAATGAATAAGAAGAGATACACGCGTGAAGGTTCATTTCTGACAGGCAGGCATTAACAGTGATGACTCCAGGGATGGGTCTGGGGTCGTCGTGAGACTAGAATTTTCCATTTCATGACTTCCCTATGTCTTGAATTCTGAACTGTGAGCACAGCGGCCGTGACAGCTTGTGCTCGTCCCTTGCCCGTGGCAGGTGGGCCCAGAGACGTCTGGGGGGTGGGGTTAATGTGGGAGTCAGAGGTGGAAGAGCCCAGGCCCCCAAACACGTGGCCACATGACCCCCAAACCCCTGTGGCTGCCACGGGAGCCCTCAATGAATTTCGACCGCGTTAAGCACCGCAAGCGGGAGGCTGTTGAAGTCTGCCCGACTTTCTTCCAACGGCGCATGCGTCTTTTTCTTTCTTTAGAAAATCTAATTAGGAAAGTAACAAATTCTTGGATCATATCTCTATATCTTTTGATCATCTGCGTTTATTGATGGTCTCTCCCGACAATACCACTACCAGCCTCAGGGGATCCCAGTACTACCAGTGAGGAGGTTGAGAAAACTAAGGCCACGTTAGCATGAGGACAGCCCACTTAGCTTCCGCAGCCGTCTCAGGCCCCTGTGACCAAGGGCTGAACTTTGCCTACTTCACTTTAGTTCCAGGGAACCCCACCCTGCTTTAGTTTTAGAAAAACCGCTATGCCTAATCCTGTAAACAGCCCGGCAACAGCTAATCAGCTCACTGCCGGAAAGTCTGAAATTGTCCCGCTCCGTGCACCCGCCCCCCACCTCCCCAAGCCTCTGGTAACCACACATAAATCCCCCTGCCTTAACTAGACTCGGGGTCCAAGTCCCTACTCCGCTGTGTCGGGTATACTTGGGCCCAAGCTTAAGCTTGTTAAATAAACCCTCGTGTGATTGCATCGGTGTTGGCTCCTTGGTGGTCTCTCGGACGCGAAAACTTGGGCATAACACCAGTTTGGTGAGTAACTTAACCGCTTGTAGAAGCAAACGCAAACATTCACAGCGAGGGCTCTGATTCCCTCCCTCTCTCCCCCTTCCCCTCTCCTTCTTCTCCACCTCCTTCTCCTTCTCCTCCTCACCCTCCCTCCTCTTCCCCTCCCCCTTCTCCTCCCCCTCCTCTCCTTCCTCCTCCTTCTCCTCCCCCTTCACCCCTCTCCCTCCTTCTCCTCCTCCCTCTCCCTCCTCTCCCCTCCCTCCTTCTCCCCTCTCCCCCTCTTCCTCTCTTCCTTCTAAAAAATATTGATTTCAGACCTTACACCTTACTCTGCACCTTGCTTATTTTTTTAGGTCAATCGACAGCTCTCTCGTTTTGCTTAAAAATAGCTGCGAGATATCCCACTTCCATCCTTTTAAAAATTATTTTCCTTTTGAAGGAATATATTACTCTTCAGTGAATTTTGACAGAGGCATATCCTCCTGCGATTCCAACTCCTGGCAAGACATAGAAAAGCCCAGCGCCCTGGAAAGTTCCCTGCTGCCTCCTCCGAATCTGTCCCCTCCTCTGTCTGAGAGGTGACCTCTGTCCCAAGTTTTCCTCAGAAATGGAGTTGTCTGGTCTTGGCCATTCTAGAACTTTTGTTTTAAAGAACATGCTCCAGCGTCTGGCTGTTTTGGCTCAGCGTAACATTCTTGACATTCATGGGTGTTTGTGTGTATATTAGAGTTTTTTTCCTTTCTGTGGCTGAGTTGAATTCCACTGTGTAAATAAATCACAGGGTGCCTATCCATTTCCCTATTCTAGGCTGTTTCCAGATCAAGTTATTAAAGCTGCTGCCCCCATCCTGGTCTTTGGGTGGCCCTGCATTCTCATTTCCTTGGGCAAATAACCAGGAGTTGGAATTACTCAGGCATTGGGTGGGGATCATATTATTTGCATTACTGTAACTATGGGTTTTACATCCTGATGGGGTAAAATCCTCTCTCCAGTTTCTTCCTCTCCCCTCCACTTCTAGCACATTTCAAATCCACTCAAACTTTTAAATAACTTAAAAAAATTTTTTTGAGGGGCGCCTGGGTGGCTCAGTGGGTTAAAGCCTCTGCCTTGGGCTCAGGTCATGATCCCAGGGTCCTGGGATCAGGCCCCATGTCGGGCTCTCTGCTCAGCAGGGAGCCTGCTTCCCCCTTTCTCTCTCTGCCTGCCTCTCTGCCTACTTGTGGCCTCTGTCTGTCAAATAAATAAATAAATAATCTTAAAAAAAATTTTTTTTTGAGATGTATCACTTTGCTGTATCACTTTCCTAAAGATAATAGTAATGGAGAAAAATCTAGCTAAAGAAATTAATCACTCTCTTCAAATTCTCAGAATTCTTTGTACTGCAGCCCAGGCTCTGTCCCTCAAGGGCCAGTAGATTCACTGTGCCCACATTGGCTCGCACAGCCCCCACCTCTCTGAGGCCCCTACCCCAGCATGGCCAGTGTTGTTCTGTTCCCACTACAGGTTCTCCCAGTTCCCTGCATACTCTATGCTCCACCGAGCCTCAGAGCTCTGTGTGTGCCTTTAGCCTGAGGCTCTTTGTGATTTTTCTTTCTTTCCTTTCTCTCTAATGCTTCCTCTCTCTCTCTCTCTCTCTCTCTTTCCCTTCCAACATGCATTTATTAAGCTCCTACTAGGTACCTTTCCTGGCCCTTGGGTCACTCACAGCCTGGAGCCATGCCGGCCAACAGAACTTTCCAGAATGATGGAAACGACTCAATTCTGCACGCCTCCCCCCCTGGATATTGTGTGGGTCACTGAGCCCTTGAAATGTGGCCAGAGCAAAAGGGGGGCCCTTTCAACAGTATTTGTTTATTACTGATTTTACCATCACCCTGACACTTGATTCCAATGATCAGAAAGCTTTTCAGGCGGGTTGGTTTTGACTCAGGCCCAGGGAAGGACTTTCTTGAGCTGTAACGCCAGGAGCCCAGAGGCAGATGTCTTCCTGATGGAAGGCTGCCCTTTCATTGGAGCAAAAGGCCACTCAGTCCCAAAAGCTTTGTGTGCCGAGCATGTAAAAGATTTCATTGATAGTTTTTTCTATCAGTTCCGTGTTGAAATGGTAGCATTTCAGATATACTGGGTTAAATAAAATATAGAATTAAAATGATTTTTGCCTGTGTCTCTTGCCATTTGTTTTCTTTCTTTCTTTCTTTCTTTCTTTCTTTCTTTTTTTTAATGTGGTCGCAAGAAAATGTTTGCCTCAGAGGGCTCACGCTGTGAGTCTATGGGACTGCGTGGGTCTGGCGGGTGGACAGACCACAGAAGCACTGGTCCCCTCGTGGGGGTGATGCCTGCCAAGGGACAGTCCTTTCCCGAAGTCTGAGGACTCCCGTCTGAGCCCTTTCTCTGGGCGGTTCAGAGCAAGGCCCTGGACCCAAGGATCTCAATCCACTCAAAGCCCTCCAGGAGCCTGGCACACGCTGAATGCTCAGGAAGGTTCTAATTATCACCATTCTTCACCCTGGCCCCACCCTTCCTGGCACCTGAATTCCTGGCTCAGGAGGGGGTCACAAGGTTTGGAGAAGGAGGAAGGGAAAAAAACCACGCTCACACCCTGACTCAGCAGAGAGCCCTGGATCTGGCCCATCCCCCCCAGGCATCACCCACTGTACCCATTTCACAGACGCAGAGCTCCAACGCCCCTGTCTGCCCTGGGGTCCCCACCAGCGAGCGACCTGGGCAGGATCTTAACTCAGGGCTGCCTGCTCGCGAACTTCACGGCTCCGGCATTCTTGTCTACAGTGGCAAAGCCCTGGTTCCTACCTCTCTCTTGGGGCCTCTGATTCAGGCTTCCCCAGCAACACCAGCATCTCCCTCCTTGCCCTGGCATTCGATGCCTCCAGAGGGGCCGCCGGGAGGCCACTCTCCTGCCCATAGACACTGCCCTCCAGCTACCCGAGCTGCTCAGTCCTTTCCACCCGGCTCCTCGATGTTCCCACGTTCCCAGCCCCGAAGGAGCACGTGCACACACGGAGACACATCCGCCCTTTGCTCCCCAAGCCCACATCATCATCGGGCAGCTGGGTGGCTGTGAGCATCTCCCAAAGCACCTTATTTACTAGCGGCGGCCCAGAGTCCCCGCCCCTCTCGGCCTGTCCAAATTCCACCCAGGCGGCGAGGTCCAATGTCCTATTATTGGTTTACTGCTTAGAACCTTTTTATTAGCGGCCCCCTTCTCCTTGGGAGAAACAGTTCTGTGACTGGCAGAGATCGAACCAATAAAATCTTTGAGTGGCTCAGCCCTCCCCAGGAAAGGAGGGGGCCAGGACTTTCAAAACCAGGGCCAGAGACCTCAGCCATAAACCAGGCGGAGATCAGAAAGGGCCTTGCAGCAGGTTCTCCAAGATCAGAGGGAGGGAGGGAGGGGTGGCGACAGCAGGTCCAAATGCGAGCTTGGCTTCTTCCAGCCTCGACTCTCTCCAGAAGGGGCTGGTCATGGAGCAGCCCAACATGCTGACACCCCAGGAAACGGGCCAGAGCATGGACTGCCCACCAAGCCTCCCATCCGGCCTGCCAGCGGCTGCCTCCCCCTCCTCCCCTCACTCATCCCCAGACTCCTTTCCCGCCCGCCCATGCCAGCCGGCACGCAAGAGGCCAGGCAGCCTCACTTCAGACGCTGGTGACATCCCACCTGGCAAGCTGTGTGACCTCGTGCAACTCACTCAACCTCTCTGGGCCTCCACCATAAATGGGACGACAAGAGCTAGTCATTGGTGCTCGTTAATCCCCGACAGTTGCTGGGAAGCCCGTAAGAAAGAAAGGACCAGAGGGGATGCAGAACACAACAGTCAGGGTCCTGCCTGCCTCCTGCTGTCAACATTTTCCTTTTCAAACTTTGATTTTTGCCCTCGGGATCCCCGTTTTGTACACTAGACCCCTACGCAGCGGCAGGCAACAACACAGAACTTATAAAGAGTGATTGATGGCAAAGGCTGCGAACGAGAACGTTCCGAGCCCCGGGTCCCGCTGGTGTCTCCAGGATCCTCCTCCCCACAACCACGACCCCCATGAAATCCTCTCCCGTGGCAGAGTTCTGTTGAGTGTACCTGTGTTCTCCAAGCAGTATATGAGCTTTTCTGGTTTTCCAGGGGAGGGGGGTTGTAAAAAATGGAATCGGGTTGCAGGAGGTGTCATTAAGAGCCATTCACGCGACTATGGGTACTAATAGTCCCCATGGGAATTTTCCACTGTCCCATTGGTCCCCTCGAATTCACAGTCTGCCCCTCCTCTCCCTTCTCCCTCCCTGCCCTGCCCCTGCTCACCTGCCTTCTGGCCCTGACTCATCCAGCCGGCTTGCCTAACCTCCATTCATTCCTTGACATCATTCTCAGAGACTTGCTAGGGCCCCCGAGGTGGCCCAGCTCTGGCCCTTTCTGTGAACAGTCCACAGTGTGATGCGTGGGGGTGAGTCTGAAGCTGGAAGTGTGGTCAGGGAACCTAGCTGCGGTGGCCGAGAATCTGACACCGTGTGAGAAGGGAGTTTGCCACACAGGGAGAGAGGTCATCCCAGGCAAAGGAATGTTCAGATGCGAGTCCCAAAGGTGTGAGATCCAGGCCCCGGTGGGAGTGGAGGTCAGCAGGTGGGGCCCAGGCATTAAGGAAGGTGGGGACTGTGGGAACAGAGAGGAGCTCCCACAGAAGAAGCAGGGTGAGAGGCAGGACCTCAGCCCAAGTCCTCCGTTTTAAACCAGAGCAGCTCCCTCTTGAACTCTGTGATGTATTTCTGCTCCAGAAGTAGATTCCTCTAAAGAGATCTGTGTCTTAAAAGGTTTCAGAAGCCATCGCTACGGGTGCTAGGGAGTCACAGAGGAAACTTGAGCTAAGCATGGCCAGAGGTGGATTCAGGAGATTAGAAAAAAAACTTCTCTGGGAATCCCCACAGAGGAAGTGAATATGCAAAGGCACTGTGGCAGAGAACAGGGAGGCGTGGCCAGGGAATCTCAGGGGGTGGGATGGATGGAGTACAGAGGCAGGAGGCCAGACTCCAGGCAGGACCTGGAGGGCCTTGGGACTG